>NC_044005.1:27613362-27913362 GCF_900496995.4 Aquila chrysaetos chrysaetos
AGATAAATTTTACCAATATATGCTGTGTTTTAAGGCATATATTCCTTTTCAACTCATCTTTTACCACTTGATACTTTACTATGCTCTAATGGTACAGATATTTTTCTAAACCATTGTCTTTAAATACTTAACTGAAAGTTGGCCTTTTTAAAATAAAAAAGCAAGCAAAAGACTAGTTGCAAAGATGTCTAGCTAATAGCTATTCAAAATAGGCAGATAATGATCAGAGGAATAAGGTTGGGATGACAAGGGGGAGAACACAGACAGCCTTATCCATCCAAATCAGCTACTCCTAAAACCATCAAAGATGGACAATTAAAGCCATTGTCCTTAGCGTGAAACCCACCCACTAAGGGGATTCAACAGAAGAAGTCTTCTCCAGAATACTATGCAAAATAAGGGGGACTATTGCATAAAGAGGTATAGGATTTATACTGGGATGCATTCCCTGTGGAGGACTTTGGGACTGAACAAGAGATTGGGGGGATTGTACAGGACTAATTACGCGTGTTCCAAAGGCAGGAAAAGGAAGGGATCAAGGTGTAAGAGGGCAGAACAAACACAGGAAAATGAAGAGGGGAGCATAAAAGAGGATCATTACATATAAGCAGGAAGTTAGTCGATTCAGTTGTCTGGTACAGCCTAAACATCGCAGTCCGTCCTGTCTTCTTATTAAACTCCATTCCTAACTATTTCCTGTGTGATCCCGCTCTCTGGAGTGTGTGTGTCATATGCTAGTGAACACCAAGCCAGACTAGTTGACAAGCAGAATGAGAAATGTAGGGACACATCCTGAAGAAACCCATGAAGATTTTCTCTAGGCAGCAACCCCTGGAAACAGAATCAGGCACTTTGCGCTGCCTGTGTTTATGTGGGCAAAGCTGCACAGTGTGTGTGTGTGTGTGCACCTATTTGAAAATTGTACTAACCCTCACTATTGGCTGGACCTAAGATCAGAAATAGGGAGCAGCCCTCATCTTAATGGGCTTAGGAGGTGAGAGATGCCCAGGTCATTCAGTCCAGCAGATTTAGCTATCCTTAACATCAGTCAGCTCCAGCAATGCAAAAATTACTTCTGGCTAACTCCTAAAAATCTTGAGTTATAAAAAAGGAACTTGACATTTGAAAAGGAACTGCAGGTCAGATAAATGCCTTTCCTCACCCCTGAAAGTCTTCCCATACTTAACCAAGTTCAGGGTAGCAAAGCATGTGCCTTGTTTACTCATTCTGTTCCCCTGACAACATCCCAAGCTTTTGTCAGACTACTGGGTATAATACTGGACTCCTGTTTACCTCCAAGGCACAGACACAGAAATGAGACTCTCTTTTTTCCATTACCAGTGCCACAGCAGTCCATACTAAAATATTCTGATTTAACAAAGGAAGCACTGCTGGGAGTTAGGAGATAACACAGCCCAGCTTTTGCAATGGCCTGAACTAATTCTTCTGTGAACTCCACAAGTTTTTTTTAACAAACACAGTTTCAAATCCCTCCCCTGTATGGAATTAAACTTCTGGAGACCAGAAAGACTGAAAGGGGTCAGTTGTAAGAGACCTAGACACATACTCCACATTTCAGAGAAAATGCCCCTCAAAAACCGAATACAGGATCTATTTATTTGGCTATAAGTTCTGTCAAACAGACTTACTCCGATACTCACATTCTCAAAATATTTTGAAAAACACAGATGAAAGAAATATGGAAAATAACAATACACCAAAAACTCAAGTCGCTATTCCTTATCTCTAGGAAACTCCTTGACATCAAGATCCTGCATTCTGCTGCTGTCTAGCAAACAACTGTATGCAACAGACTTCCTTTATCTTTAGCATTTAGAAGGAAACTGTACAAGACAGTTATTAAAAAGCTACTACCCTCATTGTGACATATTTTAGCATGCATTCATGCAGAGACCAGGCAAAGTTGTCTGTGCAGTGAGATGGTTCATCAGTGTCAAAAGAAACAGAGTAAAAAAGCATGATATGCCCATGGTATACTTGTGATTAAAAGCCAACAGTCACTAATAATTTGATTCTTATTTTGTATGTTGTGATTGTCTTAGTATTTAATTTTCAGAACTACTGGCACCCAATTCCAAATTATTTCTATAGCAGATACCAGCCTTCTGAGCCTCTCCTACATCAGGACGAAGTTCATTAAATCAAAGAAACTGCAAAGAAAACATAATAGTTTGGGCTCCGATTTCTCTATGCTTATTGCCTCTCATGAAAACACTGGAAATACTGATGCTTCCTCAAACACTTTGACCTCAAAGAGTTACTGCTGTCAGAGCCCTGAAGCCTTAATTGCCCTGAGTGGTCTCACCTGGGGCCCCCACCCACACCCTCTGCCCAGGGGCTCCATTTAACACCAGGGGCTCCATTTAAGTTCAACCTGTGCTCTCTAGTCCTTTCCTGAGCTGTCTTATAGGTTTACCTGTCTCAAGCCCTGTCTCCTGGATAGACCACAGACTTTTACTGCATCAGTGTCTCCAGCCCCATCTCCTGCTACTCCTGACTGGACTCTCGGGATAGACCATGGACCTGGTTCATCACTTTGCCTTGCCCAGGGCTGTGGATGGACCCTGTTTCCAGCACCCATCTCTGCCTGCCATGGTCAGGTGCTGCAGTATTGTGCCCTGGTCAGTGAGGACACTGCCTGGGCTGGGATCACCCTTAGCTTCCAGCTCACCCTCAGGAGCAGCCTGTCATCACTGACAATTATGAAGGTAAAAATTAAGTCTTGAAGTCATTCGGATGGCAATATGACACTTGAACTAGGCCACAAGCCAGACTGCAGTTTGAAAGGTTAGCACTTTTTCCTCTTAGGTATAAGATTATCCAAAGGCCCCAGTCAGAAGAGGGAACTATTTTTATGTTGTCAAAAAAATACATAGCCAGTAAGAGACAGTCCTTCCCCCAAGGCCATGCATTCTAATTTAAGATTAAAAAAAGAAAAGCAGAAAGAGAGGTAAAGAGAGAGTTAGGAATAACAGAGCAAGGCAACCAGAAGAAAGAAGTTGGGACTAAAACAATGTGAACAGCAAGATGGTTCTAAATTACTGGATTGTCTTTCATTTAAAAGCTGTTCATATCCCTACTGCTGCCTACCCCACCATGAAACACGTTTTTTATGGACTCTTCTATTTTTATACAGAAAGCCTTAGATAAAACTTTCCTCCTACAATAGGAAAGCTTTGCTTGAAACCTTCCACTTCCACACAGCAACATTAAGCCACTAGGGAAAAGTAAAATGCAGCAGCCACAAACAGATGCTCAGTAGAAAAAAGATCATTTAATACCTTTGTGACAACTACAGCAACTGGAATATGGGTGGAAACTCACTACAAACACTGTGCCGTGGTTTCTTAAGTTTCTTTTAATTTGGTTTTGCAGCTGAAAGCAAATAGGAAATTGTAAGGGTATCTAGTAATTAGCTATTCAGCATAAAAGACAGACTAGGAACAGGAGAGGGGATAAATTACATGTGCAGATACATAAACTCCAACAAACTGCAGATAAGAGGGAGTAACAAAGACCAGAACTTCTTGGACACTGATGGATGCGCTGTTACAGGAGTGACTTGAGTGTGACCTTGAAGAAATTCAACCAGAAACTTTGTAAGAAATAGGAACAATATTATGATGGATTACCAGAATGTTATCCATTAATATGTATAATATGACTGAAATAACCAGAGAGCTGCTAAAGTCCTGTGTACAGTGCCCCCCCACCCCATCAGTTAATATTTAAAATAGGGAAACAATAACTAGACGTAATCTAGGGTTTAGGAATAAACTATTTGACAATGGGGCTTTGTAGATAGGTAGAATGCTTATATCAGAAAAGATAATGGATTGTGGTCTGCTCAACAAACCTTGAAGAACTGCGTGGAACTGCCAAGGCAGAGTAAGTAGGTAAAAGATAATTCCTACAGGGGGAGATCGCGACCACTGACTCATTGACCACCTACTCAAAAGAAGACAATGAAGGAAGAAGACAGAGCCTGTGCACTAGTTTACATGAGAGGCAAAGAAGAAAGAACCAATCATTAAGGAAAATAATAATGAATATATTACTTAAGTATATAAATGTGGGAATTTTTGAGACTAAGGTGTGCTGTCTTGAGACAGGCAACCATTCATGTGCATCAACGAAATTAATTTGAAAATACCTCGACTCTGTGTGTTATTGGCTTGCACACTGGGTAAACGAATCTGCTTTTAGGACAATGAGAACACATCTTGTAGGCAAAAGCAAACTTCTTATGGGATATGGGGGGAACTCTGGGACCACATAAAACTTATTATTAAGATGTCTTAAGAGGAGGCTGTGGGAATGTGAAAAATTTATGGATGTTTAGGGGAAGGATAAAGGCAGGGAAAGGGAGGGATCAAGGTGGGTAGGAGAGGAACAACTATGGGGAACAGGAAGGGGGTGGGGGTAATATGGGTAGACCACATTAGGAGGCTGCAGGTCAGTATGCTGCTCTGCCTCATCACTGTATCCCATCATCTTCTCAAATGCTGTTTGCTCCTAAATAGTTTCCGAGTACATTCATCTAGTTAACTTCATGTTGGACTAGCCTGTCAACAGGAGGAAACCACAATCTGGAAACCCAAGATCCTAGCCAGAGGCTGGATTAAAAAGCCCAGGGCCTGGAGATGGATACTGGAAGGACTCGAGGTTTGGCAGAGACTGGACAGATGCATGACTGTGAGTATGCATGTCAGCTGAGTGAGGGCATGTCTGTGATATGCTAGCAAATTTCAAGCCTGGTAACCTGATGATTAGGAACAGGATCAGGCCATTTGTGATCTTCCTGTTTCATGTGAATGCCATTAGTGTTTGTGGGTGCCTGTAAAAGTACTGTCCTGCCATGAGTTAGTGTTTACAGCCACACATGTCTGTACTGTCTATGTGTGCATGGGTGCATATTTGCCGTTCGGGCTAAGCCTCACTTCTGCGTGTACCTGGGAACAGCCCAGTGGTCTCTTGTCTGAAGGACCAGGAGGGGAGGAATCTCCTGGACTCTACAGTTCATCAGATCTCATAACCACATAATATCTGGCACCGCAAACAGGATCCAGACGGGCTGTAAGTATTCCTGAGATGGTGACTATAGAATCCCTATGTAAAGAGGGGACTGATCCTTCTGCAAATATGGCCAAAGTGCTAGAATTTGCAACCAAGCAGACAGAACATCTTGGGACACCTGAATAGGAATAGTTAGGGAAACTGAATGTTCAGAATATTAAGAGAACACAAAAGGAATGATAAGAAGTGTGAAGTGGCTTTACTCTATAGCCAAGATATCCATTGGAATTTGGAATAAATTTTGATATTAATTAATTGCAAAAGGACATCCTCGACTTAAGAGATTGAAACTTTATGGGCCAGATGTGAGTCATACAGAGAGAATCTATAAACCTTGGAGGGACAAAATGGGCAAAGTTCAGCTGCATCTTGCTATGAAAAATTTTTTTTTTTGCTCTGTCATACCACCTTCTTGAACATACCCTCCTCTTACTCCTTCTGATGAAACACCACATAACTCTGAAAATCCTCTAAGTATTGTAGACAGTGTATGTGTTAAAATGTAAAATATTTCTTGCCTCTTCTCACTAAACAAGTAATTGTCATCCCTGCTAGTCCACAAGAGATGGTTGGACAGGATGATCCCAGGGTCTATCGCCACAAGCAGTGCAGAATGCTTGTGTTACCCAGCAGCTCGGATAATGACCCTGACCTGAGGGGCGGGGTGGGGAACAAACAAGGAAAAATCTGTTTAAAGAACTGGGAACCCCTCCTAGAGTTCCTTTCAAAGAAAAAAAAAAAAAAGCACTATAGAAACAAATGAAAATATGGCCATCTGGTATGGATCGAGTTGAAGTTTGTGTCCCGTTAACATACCCCCTTCATCAGATGATTCAAAAGCCAAGTGTCAGGCACTTGCTTTGTTTGAGGTGGGGGTGGCTGGGAGGGACAGGGGAGGAAGGTTCTCCAGTACTAACATTCAGATCTATCCTCCCACTGGACAGCTGGAGAGCTAGACTATACTCACAGATTAGCAGGGACCATGTTTTTAATTGATACGGTTTCTGTTCTATATTTAACCAGTGAACCACTACAAAATAAAGAGGTCAAAAGAACATTTAGCAGAGGGGGAGGGGTGGAGGAGAAAGGAGGGGTTGGAGCTGAAGGGTGTGGAGGGCAGAAGGCTCTTAGCTAGAAAGTGAGATACCTCCTCCCATACAACCTCTGGGGAATTAATTCATTCACAACAGCCTCTCCTTGTGAGGCGCTGATGAGGACAGAAAAGAGAGGCTAAAATACCTCCCTCCCCTCCACCCCCTTTTCAATAGCCAATTCAATTTGTAGACTGGAGCTGTAGTTCACTTGGTTGTGCTAGAGCTAGCCCCGACAGCAGAAAGCACCCTGCAATGGACCAGTGTGGTGGAGGTGGCTGGAAATATTTGCAGCTGTAACAAATCACCCTGAAGGCTTAAAGCATGCAAAATGCAGATCTTATCAGTTCCCTGAGGAATGCAGGTAATACAGCTTTGGGGGCAGGAAGTCCAGAAGAAAAAGCAGATCCAACTGCCCCTACAAACCCTCTCAAAGCAACTTTGTAACTTCCTATAAAAGGAGGATTCACCTCTACTCAAGTATTAAACTTTTATTTGCACGTTGGTGGCTTCTTTAGGGGTAAAACCAGTAGCAAAGAAGCTTATACAATCCATCCATAGTGCTTTGATTAATATTATCTAGATGTTACACAAACACAGTTAGCTCCTAATTAATACCTTTCTCACATGGTAGGTATGAAAGAACATCTGTGGCTCTAAGAATTATGGTGCCGTGGCTCACCAGGGGATATAAAATGATGACTGACTTTCAGAGATACTTGAACTGCTGTTTGGGAAAGGTGTAAAAAAGGGTATCTACCAGTTTCACATCACAGAAGTAGAAAATAGCACTAACTTAACACTCAGCTTTCAGAATCAGAACCAGAAAGAGGGTGTGTATAGATTTGGTAATCCACAATGCGAATGAATCCCAATGTGTAGTATACAATAGCCTTGATCAAGATTGAGGAAAATGGTTTAGAAGACAGTATCTATGGAAAGGATGCCCTCTACAACCACTGTAGCTTTCATGCATGAGGCCTGTTCCTACTGTAGCATGGACTACTCTGTTCTGGGCATACTGGGAAGGAAATGCAACTCTGCTATGGGGAAATAGGACTATTATGTAAACATGCCTAATTAACAAATATCTTACTCAAGTCCAGAAAAGACAAGGCCCACTTATAGCTCCTATTTGAGGAACAAATGAACAAGCATTCCAACTATCCTGGTCCTTGGCTGTCAGAAATAATCTACAGGAATCCACCCACTCACAGACTGAAGTAACAAAGTCCTCCGTGCTATCATTCAGAACTGGGAGAAAAATTGGTAGAAGTTATGAGATATCAACCACAAGGCAAGAGAAAGGAATTCCTTGCAGCCCATGCTGAGTACAGGGCTACTACAAATTTGCAGCTACTTTTCCTGAATAGCGTGATTGGAAGGGCTTTGGCTGCTCCCTTAAGAAACAAATACCTTACCACTTCAACTGGGCTGAGACGAGTTACCACCATTCTCTTTAAAGTACCAGTTTAAGATACCTGCTGTATTGCATATGGACTGAAAATGGATAGAAACAGAAGACTCAATAAAAACAATTCAATTTAAACTTGCAAACTTCCCCAAAAGCTACTTCATAGCAGTACTAAGTCCTCTGCTCTAGGACCTTAAACTTCTGATGAGGTAAAGCTGAGAACCAGAAAAGCAAGGACACAAAGTGATACAGTCCTCTGCACTTTTAAGTGGGGGAATGTACAGATAGCTGGCTAATGGCTATTCAGCCTAAAAGACAAAGGCAAGAAACAGGAGAGGTAATAAATTGAACCCACTGGTACAATTGTGTTGAAAATAACAAACTGCAGACTGCTGTAGCTAGCAAATTACGGGTAAGAGTAACAAAGACCAGAACTCCTCAGACACTGATCAGTGGGCCACTGCTGAAGTAAAACCTTGAAGAGGCTCAACCAGAACTTTTGTAACCAGTAAGAAAGCAAAATTGTCTTGGGTTATCTGAATGGGTCTCATAGGAAAGACCAAACTTAGTACCCAACGTAACAGGGACTGCAGGATCTGTAAAACTTATTATGCAATGTTTAGGAGGAGGATCAAAGAAGGAATCGAGGTGGGTAAGTGAAGAGCCATGGCAGGAGGGAGAGAAGAGACTCTAATCATATGTTTGCTGGCTGCTGTCAGTACACTGCTGTGTCTGATCACTGCAGTCCCTTCTATCTACTCACTGAACACATTCTTAAACATTCTACCCACAAGTCAGTACACTGCTAGTGAACTTCTGGTTGACTAACGTGCAAGGACTAGGCAACCATAGTCTGGAAAAACACAAGATTCCAGCCAGAAACTGGCTAAAAAGCCCTGGGTCTGGGCACAGTTACCAGAAAGGCTTTAGGCCTGCCAGAGCCATCTGCAAATGTGAGTATGCATGAGTTGAGTGACAAGGGTATAGATATAGTCCACTAACAAACTTTAGTGTCGTTCATGCTGTTTGTGCTTACCTCTTAACAGTACTTTACCTGTGTATGTGTTAATCTGTTTGTGGCCAGCTGTGTGTGCACTGTGTGCACACACATACATCACTGCAATTCATGCTCAGCTGTGCTACCAGCTGAACCTGGGAACAGTCCAGCAGCCTCACGCTGAGCAACCAGGATCCCCTGAGTGCTGCTGCCTACCACTTCTGCCAACTGCTTAATGGAAACACGAGTAGTTTAAAAAACAGAACTGGCTCATGCTAATAGAATAATCCAGACTCCCCAAAACCAAGTAAAGTCAATTTGGTTTGAGGGAAAGAAGTAGTCAATACAATAATTTATTTTATTCTTGTAACAGAAAGAACACTGTAATAGTGAAAAAAAAGTAGTAACCTGAGAACAGGCAAGAGTATTGGCTGACACTTGAAAGGAGGGGAAAAAACCCTGCAATATTCTTTAATCTTTTACCATTCAAATCAAAACATGGAAGCATTAGAAGTTGCCACTGAAAACACTTTGAGAATTAATATGTAAGCAGCAAACTGAGTAAACTCATTTTTCTAAGTGTTGCCCATAAACGTTCCTGGGAACCAAACCCAGTTCATAATTGCTCACCTCAGGTTTGGATTCTAACTCATCCGATAACATTGATTCAAGTGTCCGATTCCTGCAGCTGTCCTCAGCAAGGCACAGATATTTTTTTTTTAGTTCAGAGAGAACAACGCTCCCTGCTTATTCTCATATTTTCCTAAGTGTAAAACAGTGTGGTGGTCCTTCTGCAAGAAGCTGTGTTGCGCAAATATTCAATTTAACCTAAAACAACAAAAAAGGAAATATAAAGAGATAGGAACGAAAAAACGAGAGCAAAGCAAAAAGAAGCGAGCAGATGTTGCATGTAACTGTAAAATACACTTTGAAGTACTGGGAAAACTCCTTTTCCTGCATTTCTGTTGTCATTGAGTCAGCAAAATAACATCCTAACGCTGTGAAATTAATTTTCAAAGGCTATTTACCACATTTTCTTTGCAATAGCTCATTTTCAATGGAAAATTGAATTGTTTGTCCTGGAAACTTACAGGATCAACTGAAAATCACATAGAGCCTGCCAGAGACAAGGAGACTGAATTCCCAGCCTGCAGAACACTGGAATTATCCAAATTGTTGATGAAAAGCAACCTCATACAAACAATCTGTCACCAGGAAACCTCTGCTTTTCCTGCCTGTTAAGATGTTACGTTTCTGATTATGTGAAATATCTTGATGAACACAGGTAGGTTAGAAGTTATTTCACAAATACGCATAGAATGTTTCTTCTTTGGGCTACAAGGGAAAATGAGAACTAGTTTGTATCTATTTTTGCCTACAGGGAAAGCACTCCAGACACTAGTGATGGGAGAAGAAAGTGAACTACGTACAGTTCTTCCCGCCCTTCCATCACAATTACGAATCTACTGAATATATTAAAAAATAATGAGAATACTGGATCGGCTAAAAAGAGAACCTAAAAGCCTTCCTCTAGCACTCCTGACAGCAAGAGGAGCGGCACGAGATCCTCCACACAGGAGCCTCACCTTCTGCCGCGAAGGCACAAGGTAATAAGCACAGTGAAAGCAGAGTAACTCAGACCGACGCACGCAAGCCAGGGCTGGGGAATACTCCCGCTCGTTCGCCCGCTGCCCCCTTTCAGCCCGCACCCGGGAGGGCGGGCCCCGAGCGACCCACGGCGACGGGAGCCAGAGCTGCCAGGCCCGGCTGCCCACGCCTCGGCCAGGAGGGCACGGGGGGCAGCCTGGCGGACACCGACCCGAGCCCTGGCGGGGGAGGGCAGAGAGGGAGACCCCGGCGCCACGGGGCAGGGCGGAGCGCCTAGGCCCGGCCAGGGCCGCGCCCCTCCCCCACGCGGGGCAGGTGCGCCGCCCCTCCCCCACCGCGGGGGCCGGCCCGTCGCCGTGGGTCGTGGGCGGCCGCCGGCGGTGGGGAGGGCCGGGCCGCCCACCCCCGCTCCCCGGCCCGCTTGGCCCCCGTGCCCCGCAGAGGGCGACGAGTCCTGGAGGAGCGCCCAGGCCCCCGCCTCCCCCCGCCCGCCTTACCGGCATCTCAGCCGCCCGGATGTGACGGAGGCCCGACCGGAAATGCCAAGAGCTCGGGGAAGGGGGGGGTGTGCGTCTCCTCCAGCTCTATGGTGAGCGCTGTAAGGAGCGCCGCTTCCGCCCGCCGCCTCCAGTTCCGCCCGCCCGCCGCCATCTCCCCGCCCCCCGGGCCTTACCGGGCGCCCGCGCCAGGCAGCGCCGCCGGTCTGGGGTTCTCCCACCGTTCCCGCCGTGGCGCTGCCCCGCTCCCCCGGCGGCCCCCGCGGCCTGGCTGGGGCAGCGCCGGTGCCTGCCTGAGGCCGGCCTTCCTCAGGAGCCTCCGCGGGGATGAGCGTTGTCCCGAGCAGGAACCTCCCGCCTGCCCCGGGAGCGGGTTTCTTGCTATTTCCCTCAGCCCCGAAAGACAGAACCGTAACAGCTTGGTGCTTGGTGTTTTTCCCTGGTTCCATCGGGACCCTTACCAGGGCTGCGGTGTTCAGCTGCAGCCCGATTCCTCTTAAAATAACCTTTTGATACGGAGAATATTTTACAGGTGGAGATTATGCAGGAAGCTTACGGTCAAGTTCAACATTTAGCTGCTGAACTCCTCTTTTCTTCAACATAAATCAACGCAGAAGACACGTTTGTTACTTCAGTTTGTTACAGCACGTGTGGAAACACTGGTTTCCTACCAGTACTTGGTTTCTGTTTCTGCTTCACTCTGACTTGGTCTGTCTGTTCTTGCAGTTGGCGATGGAGAGAACTCCTGACTTCACAGCAGCTTGCCAATGACACGTACAAAGTAACGCCAGAAACATACATGTCTTAACAATGTACCTAAAAACCAAAAAGGGACTGAGCAATTTAGAAAGCTTGTACTTTGGTTTTTGCTCATTAGCCTTATCTTGGTATCTGTAGGTTAGCAGGACAGAGCTCCTGAAGTAGCGGGGTTGGCAGCCTCTGGTCTTGACATTACCTGCAGAACCGGTGACCTTCAGGTCCAGTAAACTTTAACTTGGTTGCAGCTAGTCCCTAACTTTGGAGCCACATGTGATTCCTGACTCCCATGCCAGAACGGCTGCTCGTGGGATGGTCCTGGTGCTGCCAAGCCGTAAGAATCCCAGCGATATGGAAGTAACCCAACGGGAGCTGTAGAGGCTGGCAAACCCAGGTTCCCCAGGGGTCCCTGGGCGCACAGCTCGTTCTGATCCATGGTGGACTGTGCAAGAACCTGTCGTCACTTCCCAGGAAATGGCTGTCGTCATCTGCCTGTGAACTGCTTTGGAATGGCTTCCTCTTTTCAGCCCCTCCATGATGTGCAGTATGGCTCCTCTGCCTTTCAGCCATTTGAAAATTTTGATTTGCAGCCTAAAGATTCATGGTTACCCCCTTGGCTTTAAATGTTCAGCGAGTGGCTTCATGGAGGGCTATGCACTGGAGTCGTACTGACAGCCTAGTGCTTCAGCAAAGACTGTTGACCAGCCACCTGATGGAGCCACCCAGTAACTCCCTAAAGTCTACAAGCAAGTTAGATGCACGTCTTTTTCTGAAGGTATTATCGCATCAACTTGCAGTCACCGCATTAGTACTAACAAGAGCCTGCACTGTGAAATCAACTCTCAGTCAAGCTGAAGTACATTTCCGATGTCCAAGGCAGGGAAAACTGTGATTCAACACCCAGAATCAGCAGCCTCAGGGATTTGGTTGCCTCAGTGCCATACTGGCCATGCAGATGGATTGAATCGGGGAACCTCACAAAGTCTGGCATTTATCATGTTGGATCACTTGGCCACAGTTGTGATGACCTGAAGCTTTAGACAGACCCATTTATTCACTCAAGCCCACAAAACTGAAGGTAATTAGTAGCTCCCGAGATTGAGTTTTTTAACATAACCCCGATAAGCTGGAGCTGAGTAAATGACCACGCAATGGTCACAGTAAAAGACCACTTCACTGTGTTTATTATCACAAGCAGGATCCCAGCATGCCACATTTGCTGATCCAATACAATCCAACAAAGGCAACCAGAAATGCAGAACTACTAACTTCATAAACCATTTTTTCTTGATGCTACTTCGGTAATCCCAGGGCACTGAATCCTACAGCTTGATTCTGTTACATTAAGATACTTAGTAATCTCAGAAGTCCTTTGACTCATCATTAGCCCAACAACGTGGAATTGTTGAGTAGCTATTAAAATATGGAGACGTGTAGGCGAATTAAGTTCCTTTCATTTGCATCCTTCTAGGCCAGATGAGTTTGGCTGCTTCAGAGCTTGCATCTTGACTGCCTGGGGAATTTTGGTCTAATCTGATAGGGGAATCTGCAGTGGGAATAGCACAGCACTTACCTGAGTTGTTTACGGAGGTCCAAATCACTCGCGCAGGTGTGTGAAGCAACACTGGTCCCTGATGGGAGAAGAATTGTCCGGCTGGGAATTTCCTACAGTCTCACTTTCTCAATAACATCTGCCCCTCCGGGATCCTTCTCTCTAGTCAAGGAGAGATAAAAGACTCGGTCACATTTCCCCCATGACCAGATTAAAGAAAAGGGAAACAATACTGGGTTTTCACCCCTGCTGCGAGACAGAGAAAATGGCTAGTCATGGAGTAAAGGGAGAGTGGTGTTTTGGATTTGGTTCTTGATAAATCTGTTTAAAATGGGACCCTATTCTGAATGCAAAGAGGAGCGTAGGCTTTATTTCTCTTAGCACATCTTTTGTTCTTTCACGTGTATGTTTCTATACACTCAGATATAACATCGTTATATAAACCTATGTGCATTATTCCAAGATACTGGCAGTACTCAATTTTATTGCAATAAGGTTTTTAAAATTGTAAAACTTACAGGAACAATTGCAATTAACTTCACTTTGATGTTCAGCCTTTGCAGCATCAGTATGCAACAGATTTTTCAATTCTCTCAGAAGTCTGTCCACACAAGCGAAGCTATCTTTCCGCACGTACAGCTGATGTTAGCACAAAGCGGATGAGTTTTAAGAAACTGAGAGAACTAAGATCTGGAGCATTTCCTCACGCATCCCCTCAGGCTGGCATCCCGTTCCGTCGCATGTCGGACTCTCCTGCGCAGTCAGCGCGTTTCCCGTAGCGGCAGCTGGAACGCTGCTGAGGTAATTTCGCCGGCTGAAAGGCGTACGTGCGGTCAGGTACGGGCCTCCACGCCGCCGCGACCCGACACCTTTCCGAGTTTTCTTGAATACAAGGCGCCCGGGGCCGGCGGGGCCCTCCCGCGCCTGTCCCCCCGGCAGCGCCCCCAACAGGGACCGGCGGCGGCTCCGCCGGCTGCGGAGCCCGCAGAGAAGCTGGCTCCGGGGCCTCGCCCCGGTCCCGGGCCTCCCGCCGCACTGCGTTAGGGCGGAGGAGCCGTTGGGGGCGGGTGGCGGTGAGGCCCGCGCTGCCGGGCCGGCTTCTCAGGGCGCCGCGTCGGTCGGGCACCCAGACACTGCCACCCCGCTCGGCCGCGCGGAGCTGCACTTCAGCCCGCCGCCCCGGGTTCCGCTGCGGGGCTGGGGCGGGGGCGGGCAGCCCTCCGCCGCGAGGTGTCGGGGGCTCCCCGGCTCCGCTGCGGGACGGGGCGGTGGGGCAGAGGCGGCCCCTCGTTGCCGGCACGGAAGGGTTAACGGCCAGCCTCCCGGCGCGCAGGCGGCTGGGTTGGCTCCGCCTCCCATTCTACCGGTGGCACGTTCCATTCCCCCCGCAGGGTAATTCCTTCCCCCTCCGCCGCGGCGGCTCTCCTCGCCCCGCCGGAACAGAGCGCGGCGCTCGGCGGCGTGTTCGTTCACGTCCCCCTCTGGGCTGGGTGGTAGGGTCCACGCGGCGCCGTGCGGACGGACGGGGTGGGGGTCCGGCCCGCCTCTCCCCCCTCGCGCCCCTCCCCGCCGCGCTTGGGCGGTGGTAGGGGCCCGCTCCGCCCCTCGTCACCCCCCCCCTCCCCCCCGGCGGCGGCGCGGGTGGTGCGTCCCGGCAGCAGCCGCGTCCCGGCCGGCGCCCGCCCCCTCCGCCTTGTCATTGATGTTGTTGTTTTTGTCGCAGGAGCCGGAGGCGAGGCCGGGGCCGCCGCTGCCGCCGCCTGTGGCCGCCGCCGCCGCCGCAGCGGGGCTCGGGCCGGCGCCAGGCATGTCGGTGTGCGGGGAAGCGGTGGGCGCCGGCTCCCTGCCCAGCGAGCTGGTGGTCCACATCTTCTCCTTCCTGGCGGGCCCCGACCGGCTGCGGGCCTCGGCCGCCTGCTCGCACTGGCGGGAGTGCCTCTTCTACCCGGCCCTCTGGCCGCGCCTCCGCCTCAGCCTCCGCGTCTCGCCGGCCGAGCGCCCGCGCCTCGAGTTCCTCATGCGCAAGTGCGGCTGGTTCGTCCGCGAGCTGCGCGTACAGTTCGCCGCCGACAACTACCCCAGTGGCGGAGGGGGGGCGGCGGCGGGCGAGGGCGCCGCGGCGGCGGGCGACGGGGAGGCGCCGCCGCTGTGCCCGCGCTGGCTCGACCTGCTGAGGACCTACCTGGAGCTGGTGCTGTGTGTCCTGAGCAGCGTCCGCAACAACAGGTACCGCCGCCGGGCCGGGCCCGGGCGGGGGGGGAGAGGGCCGCGCCGCGCCTCGCCTCGCCTCGCCTCGCCTCGCCTCGCCCGGCGGGAGCGTGAGGGGAGGCGGCAGGCGGAGCCCTGCAGCCCCCCTGGGGCGCGCGGGGCAGGCGGCCGGCCGGCCCGTCCTCTTTGGCGGGCGGGAGCGACGCCCGCTGCCGGCAACGGCGCCTGCGGGTGACTCGCGCCGGCCGGTTCCTGCTGGGGCTGCGCCTCCGGAGCCCGGCGGGGCGGGGGGGAGAGCCGCGCAGCCGGCTCGGGTGACTCGGTGGATGGTTCTGCGGCTGCGAGTTGAGCAGAAACGGAGACGCGCGGCTTTAAACTGCCTCGTTTTTATCGTAGCCTGTAGTTGGATGGGGAATATAAACGCAGGCGTTTAGTTGGCAAGCGGCTAGTCAATATGCAAAACAGATAGAGCTGCAATAATAAAAACTCCTTCGTCCTCTTGAAGGGAGGGGGGACGCAGCTCAAATGGAGCAAGTGAGAGCTGGGAGCTTGAATTTGGTTCTCGCTTGAAAATAGAAGCCTTACTACGCACGGGCTTTAGACATCTTATGCGTGATTGAAAAATAATTAACGTCATGAAAAATTAGTAGGGGGGTTAAAATCACAGCACCGGTATTTTTCTGGAGGGAGAGGGATGGAGTGCTGCCCCCCAAAAATACTTCCACTTTTCCAGCTGTGAGGGTTTTTTGCCGTTGGGAAGCTGAGCTTTCATGCCAACTCTCGTGTTACCTGCTAAGCTGAGATTTGAGTCAGTTTTAACTAGGAAGAGTTTTTCATGTTTGTTTATTGAAAAAATACTTCAGCCGTAGGAATTCCTTCACCAAATTGAATTTGAATCATAGAAACCTTTTCCTATGGTTTGGACTTAAGATGTATTTAGATCCTGCTTTTTCACAGACTTAGTTTGGCAGGTTAGATCATTCCTCAGGTTGGAGTTCTTTAAAATGAAAATACTTGCATTCTCTTTACCATATGTGGGTGTGATCAAGACAAATATCTTTAAAAAAAGATAATAATCAGGTATCCTAATATATGGCCTCTAGTCAGCACCTAGGGCAGGAAAGCAAGGACATTAGGTTATGATGTGTTTGGAAAGCCATGCAGATTTTAGGATAGGAAATGGTTAATGTTATTTTGCCTCTGTGTGCATATAGCTTTGCCTATCAAGAAAAAAAAAAAAGCTGCAAGTATTTCACGGTATATTTAGGATAAATTAAACGTTGTGTATGGCCTTTGGAAGACCGTCTGCAGCTGAATCACGGTCTGGACACTGTCCCTCTTTGATTCCAGAGGGATTAGAGAGTAGTTTGAGGCCTTCCTTGCTTCTTTATTTTGAATTGGAGCAAGAGAACTTTAAATGTAATTCCTCGTTGGTTGGAGTTGAATGCAAAAGTGGTGTGTGAAGTCTCACTTTCAGTTCCTCTGCTCTGTTGTGCCCAGCAGGTACTTCCTGTGGTGCAACTGCGATGGTTGAGAGTTAGAAACCTTACTTCTGGAAACGGCTAGTTGGTCCCAGCTCACCTTTATCTTAATTTATTTCTTGCCCTGTGAATCCTCGGTGTGGAAATCATGATCGTCTGTCTTGATCAGTCTTCTCTTGCCTTTAAGGAGCTTTCAGTTAACTGTTGAATCTTTGGGAAATCCAGCTAGTGTCGTAAGTGGAAAAATCATCATTGGTGATAGAAAAAAGCAATGTTGGTGATTATCTGATCTGAGACAAATAGCACGACGCAGACTTGGAATTTTAAAATAAATAGTATCTGCAGGAGATGTTGCCTGGGGGTTTTGTTGGAAAAACTAGAATGACTTTTTTTTTTTTTTCCTCTCTGTCTCACTAAAGTATGAGGCTGCCAAAATCAAATGCATTGTGAGAAGGCTTTTGGTATGCTTTTTCTTTTGAAAAAGATTCATTCTCCATGGCCTTATCTGAAACTTGTACAAGGACACTTGCTTTCTAAAGTTCTTTTTACAGATTCTGTATGCACAGTGTAGCAGGACTGCAGTAAAATACTATGTAGAAGTAGTTGTTTCTCCAGTACCTGTTCTCTGGTAGATTAGTATAATTTCAGTGGTAAGCCAGAGGTGAAAAGTTACCAACTTCGATAGGATTTTGCATTACTGTACTTTCTTGCTGTCTTCAAATCATTTGCATGCTGCTCCTTTGTTTTGAAATTAATAGCGTATGACTGGGCAACACATGGTACCTGGTTATTACAGCAGGCGCTTTTTTTTTAATGAGCATTTAAAAAATGGGGGGGGGGGGATTTGCATTAAACACTTGACCTTTTATTCAGATTTAGTTTCTGAATAGACTCCTTTTTTCCCTTGAACAGACAAGGTTTTTAGTTTATTTTAATGTGGTTTTTTTCTTGCAGGGTAACTGCCGATAACTGATTAGTCTGCATGTAGGACATTTGTTTTTAGCTCTTTAAGTAGAGTTTTGAGTTGGAAACGAGGTGGGAAGGAACATTAACATGTGCCAAATCGCTGCTTAGTTTTTAGGGTGACCGAATGTCTAAACAGGAGGCATTGTCACCTGCCTGATGCTTAGTTTTGTCTAAGGAATGACCGCAGTCTAGTCACTTTATTTCTCTGCTTCTGTTTATTCATCCGTAACTCAAGGATAATTAATAATTCCTTCTTGTGTTTGCCGTATGTCACTGTACATGGGATAGCTATTGTAATTTCCAAAATAATGGAAACAGCAGTGTTTTTAACTTCTGCAGTGGCTGAATCACTCTAAATGCATTCCTTTTGGAATTAAGTTTAAAACAGGATGGTTCTTTCATAACTCCTGTCAGCCCTTATGATAGCTTTTTGGCAGAGAAGTTCAAAGAACTTCCATCTTACACTTCAGAACTGGGGAGGAAGAAATCTACTTTTGTCAAATGGCATGCTGTTTCTTAACTGTGTAATCTTGTTGTAGGCTTTTAAACCTGTTATTAAACAACACAGTGAGGACCCCCCTCCTTGCAGGAAAAAGAAACATACTTTAGATGGCTCTAGAATTCCTTGAGGATTTACAATACTGCAGGACCTGAGAAAAGCAATGACTAAAAGTAATGCAATTTCTAGATGCTTTCTGGGGTAGAGGAGAATGACGTGTATTTTTGCTAATACAAGCACTTTCTGTACAACCTAAAATTGCCAATTTCTAAGCAAATCAGTGTGTTAAGTCTCTAGAAAAATATTTCAGAGCGACCTTTGCTAATTCTGATGGAATTAAGGAAGTGACTACTTGTCTGCAACTTGCTTTAAAAACAACTGATAATATTTTGACAAGCATTACTGCTGGCGGCCAGTTATCATCCAAAAAGGTATGTTTTAGGTCTGTCCCATATTTGAGGTAGAGCTCAAGTTGCCATAAACTTTATTTTGTGGGTGGCAGCATATTACTCCCAAAATATTGCTTTAATAGCACTGGGACCACGACGAGCTCTAAAATCTAGGATTTATTTAATTAAAAGGTACTAAAGTATAGTTTATAGTGATCTGTAACTTTTCCATGAGCTTTTATGTTTATGACAGTAAATAAAGCAAAATAACAAAGTATATTATTGTTTAAACAGTTGATGTTCTACTCCCTATTAAAAAAAAAAAAAAAAAGGGAGTGGGGCGGGTGGGCATAATGTTCTGCAGCAGCATCAGGGGGGACAATTTGTTTCTTACTGGCTCTTACGAGATCCCAATAATCTGTGCCTTCTCAAATTAATCTTTCAAAACTAAGTTCTGGAAGGCAGATGGGAGGGCCACAAACTTTCTGTGAGTCATTTCAGTGCATACAGCAGCTAATAAGCAACTGCTAATCATTCAGTAGGAAAATTCTGTGTTCTTTTATGTAATGCTGAAATCCCAAAGTACGGTCTCTTCTCTAACTGACTACAAAGGAAGATAGGAAGGTAGCGATTCCCCTCCTCTTTCCCCTGCAGTACATTAATTTGTGTGACTTGTCTGATCTTTGCTGTGGAAATAAAAATGCAGCTTAGAGTAAAACTGTGATATCTTGGTGAAGTATGGTATCTGTCTTGGAGTTGCCAAAAACTGGTGAATTGCTCAAAACAGTAGACTGCATCTGTATTTGAGGTTTTCTAATTACTCTCTTCTATTGGTCTGAGCAGGCAGCTGAAACTGGCAAAAACTAGTAAAATAACACAATATGTGCCTTACCACTTTGTTCATGTTGAATGTAAGCAAGGCCATTTTGTTCTCTTTTCATTGGGTGTTCAAAAAGACCAACCAAAACTAAAGATGGAGCCTAGTAAAAGGCTTATTATTTTCCGTACACTTGTTGAGCTAGTGGAAAATAAATGGTTTAGAAATCCCCCCAAAACACATGTTTTTTCCCCAGCTGTGTGTATGGGTAGTACGTAGGATTAAGATGCCATTATGACTTTTAGCAAAAGGTGACAATTAACTTCTAAATAATTCTATTTAAATAGCAATCACTTTACTAGCTCTCTGAAATAAAGATGTGAGCTGAATGCCGTAGAGATTGTATGACTGCAAACAGTAGCAAAAGTCTAATATTGTGTTGAACTGTGATCAGATTTGTTGATGGTAATAACTGTGCTGTGAATGGAAAAATAATTGGATGTTTTCATTGCTTAAGTTTTGAGGCAGAGAACTTTTCCGTGCGTGTCTGTAGCACATGAAATGGCAGTCAAATAGCTGTAGTAAAAATGCGTGAGATACTAGTAAGTAGTGTTTTATGTGTCCTGTAGTTTGGTGGCTCTAAAATTAATGCTTGCCTACAGTGGCATTCACTGGGGGTATGAGTAGCACGAACAAGACTTTGCGATGTGAATATGCAGGTGATTCACAATTGTTCTGAAGATTGCATTTTGCCTCTTGGCTCTGAGAATTAAGTCACTGAGATCAGAAGATAAAAGCGTAGTTACAGCATTGGCTGTGAACACTGCCTTTACACCAGGTGGAGGTTTCTGCTGCTTTCCCTGTCATACCAGACTATGTCTTACAGCTTTTGAGGAAAGAAGAGCCTGAAATACTCTTGGTGGTGGTGTCAGGGTCTTCATATTTCCCTGCCAAGCTTATTCTTCAGTATGATCAGGCATTGTCTTAGTCAGATTTATAAGAATATTGCGCATGTGGTCAGGGCTCCATTTATATTAATGTATCATCAGTATAGTAGTCCTGTACTTAAAAGTTTAAATATTAAATTGTTATAATTTCTGAAACAGTTGTAAAATCTAGGTATTTTGCCCCAGTGTTTGTCTGACTCAATACGAAGCTTGTGGATCTTGCTATTAAGTTGTTGTTCACCTATAGAATAAAAGTAGCAGGTGGAACAGTGGATAGACTTCTAGTGTATGGTTATTGAATACAGGAACTTCCAAACAGGTAAATTATGATTTCTGGTAGATACCAATTACAGGCTGCAATTCATACTTAAAAAATGTAAAACTTGACTACTTGATACTGTTTTTTTCCCCTCTCCTCTTGGTAGAATATCAGCTCATACTGTGGAAGTAGTGAACTGGCACCAGAGCTTCCCTATGCTTCGAGCATTGTAACTGTATTGCATTTTCCTCAAAACTGATCTGAAATATTAGCATATGATTTGTAAGCCAGCAGAAATAAGGATTTATGTGACTCACTTAATTGTCAGCTACAGGTTAATTGACATCTACCATTTAAGGTGAATTTAACTCATGCATCCATTTGTGATGAAACTGGAGTTTCTGCCATGTTAATTATCAAGTGCAGACTAGTCCTTGCATGCTAGGAGTAAATCTAATTTACAGCATGTATAAATAAAAAAATGTTGACCCAAAACTTAGTCAGTTAAAAAAATAAAAATCTTACAAGTAAATGCCACACAGCTACTCTAAAACTGCAGTCATTTTTGTATATCTTGCTTGGTCTTTTTTAGGAATAGAAAAGATGCAAGTCAGAGAAATAAACTGTACTAGGGAAAGGAAAACTGACTGTCTAGCACACTGAGTCATGTCCAGCATGAACTTAAAGGTTCTCCTTTCACTTCTTTTTTGGTATCCCTTCTAAAAGTTAAAATTGTGTGTCATGGTGGATCACTAATCCTCTTCTGGTCACTGATGGGAAATTTTAGAACAGATTCCCCTACTTTAATACAACAGAAATTAGACACTGATTAGGGTGTGGGGAGCTTTTGCTTTTCCTGTCTGAGGTTTGTGTTGCCTCGATTGTGGCAGGTTTGGGCTCCCATTCGTAACCTAGCTGCAGTACATAAGTGCTCAGACAGGGTTGTTTGTGGTTGCATTCTAGTTGGGCATTAAATGCAGTGTTAAATGTTAAAAGGAACAGGTATTTGATGTTTTCATCTGTGACGCTTAACACACATGTTCCAAGGATTAAAAAACTGCATGAACGCACTGCTAAAAGTTTTCTTCATGGTGCTGGCCTGCTGAAAATACTCCTATGGTGACTGAAAACTGGCATTTGCTTTTACAGCTGGATTCAGCGGTTTGTGTAGTCTTCTTCCCCTTTATACTTCAGTCTCATTTTCTGTAGTTGCATGTGTGCCTGTATTCCAGGACAGTAGGATGTTTCCCAAAAAAGACTACGTGTTCCATTTAATAATGTGTTCTTATTGCCTGTGTTTGTCTTATCCAGAAGGATTTCTCACAATGTTTTAATTTTGTGTACAGATTGCTTTTTATTTTGTCGTTTCATAGGAACCTCCAGAAGTTAAGTCTCTTTGGGGATATAAGCATTCTGCAGCAACATGGAAGTATATCAAATACATACCTCGGTAAGGTTGACCCTGATGGCAAGAAGATTAAGCAGTAAGTTATATTTGTAAATTATCGAATACATTAAAATAATAAAAACAGATAACAGAACACAGATTTTCATGCCTGAAATACATGACTGAGAAAGCTTTAAGTTTTTTAATAGTATGAGAATCTAAAACTGAGCTGATTTCTGTTCCTACTGTTTACATGAAGTAGTCTGGGTTTGTGGCTTTTTCTTTTTCCCTTCTCAGCAGGGTGAGAATCCTTTCTTTCCTCTTTTCATTGTGTTCTAGAAACAATATTATGTTAATGGCACAAAAGGGGGAGGAGGGATGGGGAGTTGTTACCAGCACCTCTACTATTGCTGTACATGAAAAAATTAGAAAAGGAAGTAGTCTGTTGTATTTCACAAGAATTGAGAACATGTAGCAAGTAAACTTGAAAGAGAACATGAACACAAACAACTTATTTCAAGTTGCATCTCAAAACTAGGTATTTGCAGAATTCCTGGAAGATCATAGCTCACAATGTGCTTGTTTAGTTCAGAGTTGTATTTTAGCTTGCCTTAATTACATTACCATACAGTCCTTCAATGTTTATAATCAGAATAGCTAGTTGTTCTTCTTTGGAAAAGGTTAATTACTATGTAAAAAGCTACTGACTTCTGGAATAAATTACCACAGAGGGATTGATGCTAAGTTAACTATTTTAGCAGTTTTGCTAAAACTTTCCATGTAGATAAAGCCTGAATACCATCTTTTTAATTTGCGTCAGTTTAAACATCTTTCTCCCAGTAGCTTGGGAGTGGAATGAGTACAGCCACTCTAGATCTTTACTATTATTTCTTTAGAGTGGTTTTAGAACTAGTGTAGGTATATTATCAGGTCAATGTATGTATGTGAACACAACCATTGAACTAAATGTTTGGTCCTGAGGTAAATTTGCAAAACAGTGCAAATATAGATGTGTGTCACATACTGTGTCTTTGTCATCCATTATGCTTAGAATGCAGAACTTAGAGCAATTTGGGATTCTATTTAACATATGTACTGTAGTGCTGTGTGCAGGTAAAAGATCCTTTTTTTTCATATCCGTTGTTGTGGAAACATAAATATATAATCAAACCTTTGCCAAGGGGCTTGAAGAGAGCCATCTAAGCAGATGTTTACTCAGCTGAGTGCATGGTTAAACTTTTCTTCAAACAAATAACAAAAATAAGTGTGCACATTTCAGAGCCATAAACCATTCAAAACTCATTATCTAATTTGAAGTTAGTCTTTTTGGTGAATATTGACCTTTGCACACTTTGGAATGAGCAAGTAAATGCTACCTCTTGTTTGGTTTTGGTGTTTGATTTTTTTTTTTTTTTTTCCTAGAATAAAACAACATATTTGGGACCTGCTAGTCCTTTTCTAAATTAAAGGGAAGCTGGCAGTGTTTTATTCGGTGTTCTCAAGTTCATCAGCACTAGCAGCAGATTTACTTCAGAAAGTAAATCTTTATGGCTCCTTAGTCTTGTCTTTTGCACTTGGGATTTGCATCAGGTAACCTGCAAAACACGGATACTGATAACTAATGCTGAAAAATATTGAGCAGCCTTTGGAGACAGTGTTGTTGGTAGCTGAGGATTTTTGGAACCCATATGGTGATAAACCTTACTAGCTGTTTCAGGAACTTCCTGCAATTAAAGCAGTTAGGGGAGAAAATGTGACAATTCTTAAGTCCGTAGCATTGAGCTGGGTGTAGCAGGCTGTGGGTGAAATCTCAGCTAGCACAGAACCATTAGGATGCTTCCCCAGGTTAAGACTAAGGGTTGTTCTGAGGGAGAGGAGGCTTTGAATGGTGTTTTCAAAAAATGTACTTTTGCAGTGGTCAGCATGGGTTTGTATTGCTGGTTCTTTTTCTGTATAGCATATGTGTCCCTGGTTACTTTCTGAAATTCTCTTTACAACTTAGTTCATTACTGTTGGGAAGCTCAGTGTACACAATACATTTGTCTTGAGTTGAACAAAAGGCAGTTGTTTAAAATTTTGGCTTTCTGAAATCTGCTTCCCATGATTGATCTGATCTGTGTGGTTCAGATAGTTTGGTTTCCCAAAGAACCAGTTTAGCCTCTGTTATTAAACAAAACATCTTGATTGATAGTCTTTAATTAAACAAATAGGCTCCATATGGACCTTAGTAATATGTTTGTTTCCTGTCCAGGGCCAGTGATGTGCTTCAGTACTTATGGGTCAGGACTGTTTTTTGGGCTTAAACAGTAACTCAGCCTGTCTAGTCAGGCTTTGGTGTGTCCTCTGGC
Organism: Aquila chrysaetos chrysaetos; assembly: GCF_900496995.4. Taxonomy (NCBI): domain Eukaryota; kingdom Metazoa; phylum Chordata; class Aves; order Accipitriformes; family Accipitridae; genus Aquila; species Aquila chrysaetos. The sequence goes on from NC_044005.1 coordinate 27,637,676, forward strand.
TGAAAGCACCATTTGGGGCATTAGTTGTGAAAGTAATTTATTTTGAGTTTTTTATTTTTAAATAGTTTGTTCCAGTATGATCATTTGTAGGTTTCAGGTTGATGGTGAGCATCCCATAATTGCTGCTTACAGGGAGCAAAGGGGACTGATAAAGTACACTTGTTGAGGTATCACTAGGTTATGTTACTTTCTTGCATGTGCTGAGCTCTGCTTGTATTTTGTGTTATAATTACTAAACCATGCTTAAACGCTTTATAAGCGACTTTAAGATAACTGTGTGTAAGTTAGGATAAATGTTGTACTACATTCTAGGCAGTTGAAGTAAAAGTTAGTATGATAATCAAGTAGGTGTTAATTCCCAAGAATTCACTTAATGTGTCTAAATTTTTAGAACACAGTTCAAACTATTTTTGCAAATTCCAGTTAGATGCAGTCTATTTAGGAAAAATAGGATGTGCGCAAGAATTTGCAGGGGAGGAAAAACCCCTGTTATGGTGTTTGAAAAATTTATTTGAAATATGTGAAAACTAATGGCATATGGTTTATATTGTGCTTCCTGTCTGGCCTTACATAAAGCAGGTATTAAAAACAATCCAGAAGTGATCACTATTAAATATTCTCTATTGACATGTTTGATATCTTTTTATTAAATTGGCAAAGATCTGGAGGAAGGTGGCTGGACAGTTTTCTTAGGACCTACAAATTGGTAGACTATCAGCACAAATCTAAATACTTGTATAAATACTTAAGTGCTAGCACTAAAAAGTTGATGTGTAGGTAGCATTAAATAAGTATCTGTCTTTTTTTAAAAATTTAGTGCAATTCCCACAGGGGAGGAAACCCGCCCTACAGCTGCAGAGTTCTTTGTCATGTTTCTTTTAAGTTGTGTGAGCACTAGCACAATACTCTTCTAAGCTTAGATGTTTAAGTTGTGTCAGAAGCACAACTTAAAGAGATTTTTAGTGCAGTGAGCTATATAGATGGTAGTATTCTACTGAGCATCTCAAAATTGATTTGTCATCTTTTCAGTTGTTCTGTAGAATCTTACAAGCACTATTAAGATTGACTACTTGGACTATTACAAAAGAAATTCTACCATTGCTGCAACCATTACAGCACCTTTTGTAGATTTTTATGGTGAGAGGGGTGAGGGAAGAGTCCCTTCATTGGAATACATTAGAGAGGTTCCTGTGATAGAACCTTTTTTTGGGGGGAGATTGTCAGAGAATCTGCCTTCATTTAAGCATTGGCAGGAATAATTGTGAAACAAACATTGCCAGGATCAAACAGGGCTCATCTGAACTGTAGAAGAATTTAGGATTAAAATAGCATAGCAAAACTATATTATCTGTGACTCTTGACCTGTTTAAAACTGTGTTTAATTTGTGTCGCAGTTGCCAGTCCTCAGTTTAAAAAAAAATATTCAGAGAAGATCTGGAAAAACTGAAGTCTTTAAACCTGATGACTATACTAGGCAAAACCTTGGGAACTATTCTGAGGTGTATAATAGATAAATACAATGACCACACCAACTTTTCCACTTACAAAGAGAAGTCAGGCCTTGCAAACCCAGTACATTGTTAGGAGAAGGAAGAAAGCACATGCAGGCAAAGGAGAGGATGAATAAGTGTTTGCAGAGGGAGAGGATGAATAAGGATTGCTCTTTTAACTTTCTTTCAACAGAAGGATTATGGGGAATCAAAGGTAGTAGGTGACAGGTTCAAAGCAAGCAAGAAGAGAGGGGAATTGCACTGCAGAGTTCTTTATTATTGGACATTACAGTTGCTGAAAGCTTACTTGGCTCAAAGAGGAGCCTGGATAAATTTGTAGAACTGAGGTCCCTGAGGGTTACTAAATGTAGAAAGCCACCTCTGGGTCAGGAGGTCTGAGTTACAAATTTCTGGAAACTAAGGACATATGTGCTTTACTTATTCTGTCGCACTTCTTAAGGCATTAGTGTTTCTCTGCTGTCAGTCAGGGTACTGGGCTAAATAAGCCTTTAATTTTGCCTGGACTTTATCTTGATTAAAGATATGTGCATGAGAATAGTAACTTTGTAAAATTGTTTTGCTTAGATGTATAAAGTATACAGATATCCATAACAATAAAGGAAAAAGTGATTCTTGCAAAACATTACCTGATTTGAGGCACAAAGATTTCTCCTGATTTTGTACTGGAGGTGTTTACATCTTATTTCTTGGCATTTCAAGCCTGGCTTGACTGCTTCCCTTAAATGCTGTTCTTTCCTTCTGGCTGACCAGGGTTTGAGATGAAACTCTCATCTACACGTGTCCTAGAATGTATGTGCTCAAAGAACATTTGTCATTTGGGCAGGAGAACTCTTTTGGCCTTAGCAGCTGTGGGATGAAGACTGGAAAAATACTTAACTTGGAGAAAGCTTGTAGAGTTTGACTGTACTATTTGAATTTAGTGTTCAAAATCTTATCTGAAAATGCTTCTGTTGCCTTCCAGAATTAAATATCTAACTTAAAGAACATCCCTTCATTAAAAAAAATAAAGGGGTAGGAGAGGTGGCATGCATCAGAAGTGGTGTATAGTAATCATGCAGTGTAGTAAATGGCATGAGGATTCTGGCAGTGCCAGAATCACCTGGCACTGATAATCTGAAATTGAAATGTTACCAGGTCCAGGTTGTTTTGGTAGAACTTAAACCTGTTGACACCTGAAAATCCAGTTAGCTGAACATTTGGAATTATTTAAAGGATCTTCTTACATGTTTGTTCTTTACCCTTTAATGAGCGAAGTCAAGCAAGTAATTTCAGATCATTCTAACTTATGCTCAAAGTCAAGTTTCTGCAGCCTTTCACTGAAAATGACAGGTTTTTTCCATATTGAATTTGCAGTTCTGGAGAGGGTAGCCAATATGAGAAGCTGTTTTTAAAAACAAGAACTCTGTTTTAAAAGCATTACAGGTTTTCTTATTTGCATAACCTTAAAATATATGTGGGAGGGTGTTAAATACATGCTGAGAAATACATGAATTGAAGGTTCATAGTGTGCCACTCTTTTTGAAAGACAAAGTACATAATTTTCTCAAGATAGTTTATTTTAACCTTTTAAGTGCGGTGAAGGTTAAATTGCTGTGGGAGGTCTGCAGAGTCAAGTTCTAATATTTGTAGTTCACAAGAACCGTAATAATAGCACCTTCCTGCAGAATAAGGCCATCAATGAAAGAAGAATAATTCTCAAATAAAAAAAAAATAGAATGGTATGCAATTGGTAAGACTAAACCATGTTTAATAGGATCATTGTCTGTTTTGTTTACTTGCAGAATACAACAGCTGTTTGAAGAGATATTAGGCAATAGCAGGCAATTGAAATGGCTGTCTTGTGGGTTTATGCTGCAAATAGTAACTCCCACATCATTGTCCTCCTTATCAAATCCCATAGCCAACAGCATGGAACATCTGAGCTTATTGGACAACCACATCCCTGGTAATACCACTCTTATCACTGCAGTTGAATTGGAGCGCTTTGTGAATCTGCGTTCGCTCGCTTTGGATTTCTGTGATTTTACAGCTGAAATGGCAAGAGTCCTGGCTGACAGCAACCATGTGCCTTTGCATCGACTGTCTCTCCTGGTCCACAGTGTTTCCATAATGCACAAGTCATTGGACAGTATGCCAGAAGACGAGAATTGGAAGGCGCTGACTCGGAACAGCACTAATCTTCGGGTCTATATAATGGCTTTCGATGTCAAGAGTGATGATATGCTAAGGATTCTTAAGCCCAGTATCCCCCTAGAGAGGATTCATTTTGACAGCTACATCACTTGTGTTTCAGGGGCTGTTGTTGACCTCATATCCAGGCAGTATGACAAGTTCCTCACTCATTTTATACTAATGAATGATGTGATAGATATGTCTGGCTTCCCAGATCTTAGTGACAACCGGAATGAAGATCCACTTGTCTTATTAGCCTGGAGGTGCACAAGACTGTCTCTCCTAGCTGTTCATGGTAGGTAATACATTGCATGGGCATAGTATGTGACTTTGAAATACAACACTTCAGCCTTTCTGATCATAATGTGCTTTAGTGGAGTGCTGTTCAAGAGTCTGCTGCACAGCTGCTATACATGCTGTTGTACCTTATACTGGTATTTTCATGTTTGAAAATAGGAAGGCATTTATTGTCTATGAGTTCTAAACATACTTGTAGCTTAATAACTTCTGTTGAGAAGTCACATAGGATTTTATTAGACCGTTCACAGAAACAAGGATAACTAAGAACCGAGCATTCCAGGAGGCTTATCCTGAAAGTGGTCTGCCCTGTGCAAGTTCCACCAAGTGGCTGGTTATGTGAATGTGAACACTGAAAACATTTGCTGTTTTACTGTGAGCTCATATGCTGGCAATATTAGATGATTGTGCTTCCTGTTTGTAAATAACACGGGTTAAGTGCCCCAAGGCTGAGGGGAGGAAGTCTGTTTCCAGTTTGGTAGGACTTTGCCAGCAGATGAAGACTGAAAAATACAATGTGGAGGAGGTTGCCTCACCGAGTGCATTGGTTTCACCGGTAATACCAGAGCTAGGTTTATCCCACCTATTTATTTGCCATATAATTGCAAATTAAAAGAAAAAAGTGTGTATTTTTATTCAGCTCTGTCATCAGTACAGTACTGACTAGAATTTACAGTTGTTTGGCAAATTTTAAGGCTACTGAAACTGAAATAGTGCAAAATAGTTCTTTTTGTTTGTGCCGGAATCAGCTTACCAAGACCAAGTTTGCCGATACGTGAAGGAGTTAAGTGATGACTGTGTATTGTGTTGCATAAGAATGAATGCATTTCCTCAGACTGCATGGGGGAGTAAATCTCCAGTCATTCAGCACAAACAGCAGAGAACATCAGCAGTATTCAGATTTCCATTGGTTAAATTCAGAAGGTCCTGCTGTATTTGCTAGAAAAAAATTTTCCACTGTCTTCTATTGAAAAATCATTGCGGGGGGAGGGAATCAATTCAGCTGCCTCTCCTTTATAGTTTCCAGGTCTGAGAGATTTTGGATACTTGCAGGTGACCTTACCACTCTAAATGTGGATTTTAGCAGTTTCTTTTAACATTTGGATACAAGTTTGAGGACCTTTAAAACAAACAAACAAAAACCCAACCCACCCCCCCATCCCCCCTGAGGTGTTACCTTAAATTATCCTCCTACTGCAGGGAAGTCCTTTATCTAAACTTAAAAAGATGGTAAAATATCTGAAGCTAGTGTGTCTAATGTCAGTGCATGTCTATTCAGTAGAAGGTATTGGTCTGTGCAGAGCATTGGGAAAGCAAATGGCTTCTACAGTTCTGTCTAGCAAACAGTTGTTGCCGCATCTTCTTTGGAGAGATGCTGTGTATACCTGGGGGAGAGCATGGCCAAATATCACCCTTGCTCTGACGTTGGGATTCAGATTCTCTTCCCCTTCTTTTCTCCCCTCCTTGCAGCTGAAGCTAGTTAAGCTGCTTATAAATGCCTCCTGGTCTTTTTTAAGCTGTGAATATGACTGCTCTGGTACTATAGCTTAAGCATCTTTCTTCTGGAGTAGCAACTGTGAGAAGAACATGACTAGGAAGAAAGATACAGAATGCTGTGATGCTTCAGTACAGCATCTTAGCCTCATGCTTGTATTTTCTGAGGTTTACCAAATAATGGTTTCTGGCTCCACTTGTCATATTCTTCATGATACTATCAAGCTTCCTTTAGGAAAAAATGGTGGGTTTGTTCAAGGTGCCATAATTCACTTTATATGTAAGTGCTCAGGTTTCTTCTCCTGTTTCCTGAAGTGGTTGTTACTTGGTTTCCAATACTCTTTTTTTGTTTGTTTTCCTTCTTTTGCTATTCATTTGCTCTGAAAAAGGCTTTAATTTAGTAGTTTTGGCTGCCACTTGTCACTGACCAAAAGAGGAGAGGAAAAACATACCTTAAGGACACTCTTTTCCTGGGCTGCCTTGAGATTCTCTTCTGTCTTTTCTGGGAAGTAGTATGATCTTTCCACCAGGGTAGCATCTTCAGGAGCAGAGGAGAGCTGATTGAAGGATATTAAATACATCCTTGCAGAATGAAGGAAGGGTGTGAAGAGTGTGTGGTCATTTGGGATGGGATGGAGACAGTAGGATAATCAGAGTGGTATGATCTGGCACTGTGAATAAAAAGCACAGCCCATCTATGGGGGTTGAAGTTTGTTGGTTTGTTTTTTTTTTTCCCCCCATTCCTCTACGAGAAGGACACTTCATGTGGATTTTCAAGACTTTGTGTTGTAAGCATACTGTGTTACCTAAGAGATGCTCAGTTTTGTTCTGTCCATGAGCAAAACTAAAGTTGAAATTTTTACTAGCAAGGAAAAACAAATTATGGTGCTGCCCATGGTGAATTTGTTGTTCAGTGATACTTGTGGTAAAGTGAGCATTCCCTCTTACCTCTGAATACTTCAGCTGGGCAGAGCTTTTTGGCTGCTGGAAGGTTACTGAGAAACTTCAGGCAAAACTTTTGAAAGGATTGTTAATTTAAAATGAGATTAGGTTGAGAATAAGATGGTTGTTCCATCTGACCTTGAAAAGTTACAGCAAAAGCCATACACCTGAACCACAAGGATGGTACAGGGGACTTAACCGCAGTCTTTGTTCCCTTTATTCTTGCACTTTCTGTCAAGGATTTCTTTAGTAAATTCCTTTACGATCAAGATAACTGGAAGGTGTTGCGAGCTCCTTCAAATCCTGATAGGGGAGTGTCATTGCACGGGTGGAATTTTCCATTGGGTTTAATGTCTTACAGCCTTATTGACAGGTTCATCTTCTGTTGACAGTTGTGCTGGTGGTGAAGTATCAGCAGATGAAAATTGTGGCAATTCGTGCATTCCTAATGGTTAATATACCAGAAATGAGCCATACAGATGTGTTCAGGCTTCTTTATGGAAAACCTACCCTGAGCAACGTATTTACAGGAAACCTTAGAGACAAAGAGTAGGAAAAAGTAAACAGAATGAAACATTCTCCTTTCTTAATTACTTTAACATCAGTTTTCTTAATTCTTTAACTAGCTGTCTTATTTTGATACATTATGATGTAGAGGATGTTAAGTGCATTGTTGAAGACCAAACCACAGTTAGTTTTTATTTCTCAGCAGCTTAACTTTCCCAGTTCAGATACTGTGCAAACTGCAGCCTTACTTGGACTCTTAAGTGGGTATCTCACCAAGAGGCTTAGCACCTGTGAGAATGACGATGAAGGCAGAAATGAGCCTTTCATTTTGCAATAGAAGGGCTGACTTGGCAGAGCTCCCAGAAGGGGAAGTTCCTAGATCATCTGTGGCTTCCATCTGAATAAGGAGGAGCTCAGCATTTGCCTTAGCCAGGGTACAGAAATCTAACAGGTAACTGGGGAGTAGGTGCTTTTAAAGAGGGATGCCAATATACAATAATGGGAAGAGAGGGAAGCTTTGTAATTATGTTTATTTTCAGATAGAATAACAAGATATATGTAGATTTTTTTTTTTTTTTTTTTTAATACTGGTGTGTCTTATTTCCTGGAGAGGCTTCTGGTTTATGCGTGTTGGGTTTTTTTGTTAGTTTGTTTTATTTGGGGGTTGGTTGTTTGTTTGTTTTAAGTCTACCTCTAATGCAACAAAAGCAAACTTGAGATTTTTTTTTTCCTAGCACAAGCACAGTTTTAAAACAGTCCTTTTATACATTCGCTTAAAATAATTGATTACTCACTTTTTTCATTCTATTTATTTATATTATGAAGTAGGTCATAGGAGGTCTGAAATTGTAGATATAACTTAACTTGAGTAAAGAAGTCCACTTTTCTACAAATGGTGAAAAGATTGGTCAAACTACCTGAAATATTTTTGATACTTCCTTATTCAGAATATAAAATGGGGTTTTACCACTTGCAACCAAAAAAAAAAAAAAAAAGGCTGTAGGGGGGGTTCTGCCAGATGGAAGATTATAAAATAGATTGGGAAGGATGTTGAGAGGGTCTGGTATTAAGTACTTCAGTAAAAAAATGGCTTGTAGCAAAATGACAGAGCAACTTACTTTTTTTTTTTTTCCCCTGTAGGTTACACAGTTTGGGCTCATAATCTTATAGCAATTGCTCGTCTTCGTGGCTCTGACCTGAAAGTTCTGGAAGTCACAGAAGAAAGCATTGATTTTGACCAAGGAGAACTGGCTGATCAGGATGTGGATCCAGTACACAATCTCATTGAGCAAGTATCTCTTGGATTGGGTCGACCTTGGCATGCAGTCATGGACATAGAGCTGCTCAGTGTCTTCACTGAGCCAACCCGTCACTTTTACAGAGAGATGCAAAGCTTCAGTGAAGGCATTTAGCTCCTTATTTACAATTCCTGTGGTTACATATGCAAGTAGGGTCCTATTATGTTTTTTTCAGTAGCGTGAATTAACCCCTTTTGTGCTGTGTTTAATCAGTATTAGCTATATAGAGTTATATATGTGTATTCTACTTCTTGATCAAAGAACGTAGTCGGGTATTGGTTTAGAAGCTGAAAGTGGCAGTGTTTAGGGTTTTCACGGTTAATGGACTTGTCTACCAAACCTTACAGAGATACAGCCAAAGGCTGTCTGAGGTTGCCGGCTAACTTTACTTTTATTAACTGCATTTTGAATGATTTTACTGTTATATCGGAGTTCTGTGCTCAGGAGCCAACTCTTTTTAATACCCATATCCATAGCCCAGTGGATTTCTGTGCTGTCATTGTGTGCTTAATCTGGTAGCATGCTACTTAATAATAGGCTTAAAGGAAGAGAAGTCTATCCAGGGCTGCTCATTTTAAGACTCTCACCTTGCTTTATTTCACATGTGGATTCTGAAGCATGACTTAACTACCATTCTCAGCTTTTCTCAGCTGTTAAGCGGTGGTGTGAAACACTAGCTTTTCAGGTACTTGCACTTACAGACTCACTCCATAAGCTGTAGTCTTTTGGGTTCTTTGCAAACTCCTCTTCGTTTATTCTCATGTTCTGTCATCTTCCTTAAAAGTTAGCTTTGGGCCAAAGTTTAAAAGAAAAAAAGCAAGAATGTGCACTCTGATGAGGTAAAAACATAACAGTGAAGACTTCAATACAAAGGTATACACCTGCAAACAAACATTAGTCGTGAAATCCCTAGCAACCAAGTCACTGGATTTTCTCTGTCAGCGCCTGTGTCAGCTGCCAAAGAATAGATTAAAAACGAAGAAGTGCCCACATGCTGGCAGGGGCAGGCCAACTTTTGGCCAGCCAGATACTGCTAGATTGTAATATATAAGGTCGAATTTCGACCTGTGGTACACAGCTGTGCTGTGGCTCAGTCAGCAACCTCAGAACTCTTAACAAACATGCACCTGTTTCACTGTGAATAGTGAATGTAAAGGAAGGAAAGGAAACAAATACAAAGCTTGTTCTATCACAGGTATGAGCTGCTATGATGCATGAAGAACATTCCATGAAGTATGTTTTAAAATCTTGTTATATCTGAGAGGCTTTAAAAGCCGACTTAACTGTTTCAGGGCAACCGCGGTACAGACGTGGTCTCTGTGAGACTTCCACCTGACCCCAGTTTTAAGTGGTACGAATGTTGTGCATTTAATGTTTAAAGGACAGTCTGCAATAATAAAGTAAGTGGCCAACGTGGGTGCCCAGCAGTGCTGAGACCTGGCTGCTATATTGTAAGCTTTGGAAAACACAATTTATGCAACAGATGTCCAGATATGATTCTATTTATGGAAAAAGTTTATATGTGTTTTACAAATGGTTTTACCATCTTATATTAAAATGACCTTTTGACAGGTGTGCGCTGTTTTGTCTCCAGTGAGCACATACCATGCGGATTTTATATGTACATCAGTAGAGTGAATCCACTGGCACAGTGTGTGTATATGCCAGATGTGGTGAGATTTTATCTTATAAATGTGATCAGATTAAAAAAAAAAACCTCCTGACAGAAAATGTAAGGAAACCAGCTGAATGTTTGAATTGATGACTGATGTTGTATGGTTTATGTTAAATGTATATTCTTTTAATCAATGAATAAAGCATTAAAAATTGATTGCTGTATAAAACATTTTATTGTATCAGCATGGAGATTTTTAGAATTAAAATGCAACATCGTTCATAAGCTGTGTGTAACTGGTAGCTCCCATTGTGTTTAGGTCAGCAAAAGACTCTAAAATAAGTCGTACAGTAATTTTTTTAAATTTGGCTGAATTTTGTCAACATTTTGGGGGGGTGGAGGAAGGGGAAGGATGCTTTGCTAAAGATCAGACTATCGGACCAGTTAGCACAAACAGTATATCATGATATGACTTATTAGACTGATACAGTAAACTGTGGATTGTAGAATATAGAAGACTATTTTTGAGAAATTCCTGCATCCATTGCAATTGCTTAAATCAAAATCTAATATGTGCTCAAGAAAAATGTGTAGTACTTCTTTGGTGTCCCACTATTAAATAGATTATGAATACCTGCAATGCTTCAGTTTGACATTTTATCTGTACTCAAAAGTACGTAGCTGTGCATTCTGAATGAAGACTGCAAATGTCTGGTAAGCTGTCGAAGAGCTGCCATGCCCTGCAATGGCTGATTGTGCTGTGAGAATTGGCGGAGTGGCTGTTCAGTGTGTGCGTGCCAAGCACAGATTTAATTTGAGCTTTTGAACTTCATTTTATGATGGTCCAAACCCCTATCAAGCGTGAGAATTGCACTGCTTGTTGTTTAAGCAGTCTCCTAGATCTTCTGGATTTGGTAAGAAAGATCATTTACCACCTTACTGAAGAGATGCTGTGGGTAATAAATACAGTTACAGCTTTTCATGTTCCCGTAAAGTGAAATAAAGGGACTTGGTCTCAGCGCCTTTCAGGGCTCAGCCTCAGGAGGGAGGTTTATGTAGCAGTTAAATCTGACAGTGACTGTTAGCATCATCTGGACCTTAAATTTGGTTGTAAAGTGGTCAAGATTTCTGGCTTTTTCTGTGCGACTTCCTGAAGCAAATGCTGCATCCTCTGGTTTAAACAGTTGCAGGGTGTGCATTTTCCCTCTGCAGATTACTGTGTTTCTGTGGATAACTGCTTGCCTTAATGCAGTTGGGAAGTAACTTGTTTACCTTTCTGTTATATAAACAAGGTTCTCTTTTTAGTCTAACCTGTTTTCTGCTCTGTTTTTAATTAACTTAATCTTGAAAGATAAGATGAGGAGCCGGAGAAACAGGTCACTTGATGATGGTAGATGTGTAGTCCTTTTTGTTTACTGCAGTTATAGCCACAATGTTTAATATAAGTTGTATCAATGGATGTCTGTTGTTAGTGCTCCAGGTCTGATTTTTTTTTGTTTTCACAGTCTGAAGTCTAATCACTGCTATGGCTCGTGTTCCAGGTATGAAGTCAATGTACTTAAAACAAACCAACTACTATAATCTTTCTTAACTTTACAAGTAGTAAGTCCAGTAAGGCATGAGTGTGTGGTGAAACCCATACCTTGAACAGTGTTGGAGAAATACACCTCTGATTGATTGTTGTATTGTCTTAGAAATAAATAAAAGTTGGTTTTGTTGTTTGTATTTTTAGCAATAATCTGAATTAGTGATACCAAGATCAAGGGTTTCAAGCTGAAGCAATCTGAAATCGAGTGTTAGGAAACTTAAGTCCTAATGTGGAAAGTGCACTTGCATTTGGAGTGGGACCTTACAGACTGTGTGAAATTGCTTTGAGCTTGGATAATCCCAAATGGGATTTTAAATTTTTTTTGTTTCTCTTTGTTTCCTAAAGAGACAGCAGTGTCAAGTTAGTCTTGCTGCATTCTAGATTTAGCAGCAGGATCTTGGAACACAAGCCCTCAATTGTTAAAACTGGATTGCATTTTCTTTTGGGGGAGGAACAGGGACTTCCCTACATACGCACTTGTGTGACCCTTCTCAGTTAAACATAACTAGGTAAGTACATCTGTTGGGTTACTACACCCTGTTCATACTGCAAAAATCTGAGCTTGTTTTTAAATTGCTTGTCTGCAAATCAAATGTTGGGCTATTACTGGGGAAAAAAAATGTCTGAAATCATTCCATTCACTCTGTGGGATGATCTAATCCATGCTTGTCCTGCATTATCTTAGTCCAGCTAACTTTTGTTTTGGCTGCAGCTTCCAGTATCATTGCTGGGCATAGAGTAGATTGTTTTGGTGGAGGAAGAATTTTTTGCAGACAACTTAGTTACAAGCTAGAACAACTATTTAATCCACACAGAAAATACTGTATTTTCTTGGAAAATAGTTACATTCATAAGTAAGTAGTTTGCAATCGTTAAGGTGAGTTGGAAGGAAAAAAAACGGGGGGGGGGGGCTCCTATGGTGGCAGCATTATCAAACTAAGGACTTCTGTGCTGTCCACTGGCTCTACGTACAGAGGTAGTTGACAGTTGGCAGTTCTGGTTCTACAACTGATATCAAGGGCAAAGGTAAAACTGAATAGTTTCTTTTAGAATCTGGTGAAGTCTTTCAGGAAAACTTAGAGCCCTTTAGAAGGCAAGTAATTGGCTAAAAATGATGCAACAGCTGAATTAAGCTAAAACGTAGTTAAAACAATTTAACATGGATTATGCTTTAAAATGTCTGTTGTCAGAATTTGTTGCTGAATAGCTCAGGTACAAAGGCTTATCTAAACGCCTTTGAGGACTAAACTAGAAATAGAAAGGAGAATAAAGAAGTTGCAGGAGTGAGCCCTGGAAGAGTTCTGCAGCTGAAATAAGCCTAGGTGGAAGTAACGGAGTAGTGAGCTACAGAAAAAAAAAGCTCTCTTGGCAGACTTGACCTAAGCATTACAAAAAAAGCAGGCTGGAGGTTTTTTTGGTAACTTCTAATTATGTGGTGTGGTGGCTGCATTTATATTAAAGGCTGAAACTGTTCTCTGTGTGTGTGTGTGGGCAGAGAACAGGGGAAAGGCAGTTCAACTGCCCACTGCTGCTACTGCCAGTGAGGGCTTGTCTAGAAACAGTCTCCTCCTTTATCTTAAAGGGTCCTGTACCAAATTACTGCATTGTGAGTAATTATATGGTTTTCAAGTTGAAGCCAAACTGTCAGAACAGCCACCAGCTTCTAGCAGAAGTCTTTAGATTGTATGATAGTCAGTGAAAACGGAGCTAGGCTCTGTCCTGATCTAGCAGGGCATCGGAATGCCCACCTGTGCCCTGATAAGTGCACTGTGATGGCTGCTACCACAAGGGAAGAACCAAATGGTAACTTGATGTGAAAAGGTGAATGAGTCAACATACTAAATGCTTTTATAGGCAACAAAATCATTAATGGTCTAGCTCGCCACCTCTTTTGTATTTTTTTATTTCTCCTTTTTTGCAAAGCCTAGCAATCACTACAAACTGTTCATGGACACAATTCATGTCTAAAATCATGTTTGTTTGGGTTTTTTAAATGTTTGCCACAACAGCAAGTTCTCTGTTGTTTTTTTTGGTTAAGTGTATTTGGTATACTTGCTTCTTTGCTTGCCAGACAAAAAAGAAATTCTACCTTGCATTGCAGTTTTAATTATCTGTACAAGGTGTTGGGATAAGATTTCCCCACTGATAAATCCTGAGTAGTCTCTGAAGTTAGAGTTGAAGGAATGGGGAAGTGTTTTTTTTCTCCCACCCAGCTTCCCAAATGCCATGTTGAGACAGTAAAAAAACTTAGTAATAGTTTGCTGCAAGGTTCTGGTGGTGCTGAAGCATCACATAGCTATGACTCCTGTCAATGCCATCAAAAAACCCATACACACATCTTCAATAAAACACTACCCCCCACACTATCAGTTTTGAAGAGTGAGGGGAGAGTTGCTCTGTGTTTCCACTTCCAGTTCCCTCCCACTGTAGTGGTAGGACTAACTGCTATTCTGCAAAGCTGGGACAGCTCTAAGATTACGTATGAGGTCATTAACAGAGTATGTATGTAGTAGGGAATGATAGTAATTCCTCTTCACTTCAACTGCTTCTATAGTACTATGTTAACAGTGACATTGCCTTAATTTTCAGTAGACTTTTATTAACTGTTTCAATTTGTTTTCACATTCTATTCATAAAGCAGCAAACATCACTTTTGGCATGCAGAGAGATTCCCTGTACAGCTAAACAAGGACAAAGCAGCTGGACTTTTAAAATACAGTTCACATGACAATTTTACACACCTCTGAAGAGACTACTCAAGTTAGAAATACTTAATTTAAAATGACTATCATACAATGGAAATCACTTATTCACAATATTCATACTTATTTAATTCTTTATTTACAAAATACTATCCTGAGAATTTTCTATTAAGCTTCAATTTGAGCAAAGTAGTTTATATATACCTAAGTAACAATGGTTACTTAACACAAGGGAAAATGCCTTTAGGAGAGTACAGAAATGCTTCATTGCTCAAATGTCTCTGTCAAGTCTCCTGCTTTGGTTCTGGTTGTTCTACAGCTGATGGATTTAGCTGAGGTGGCTCAACTCTATTTTCAGGAGGAGGGGGTGGAGGCAAAAATCCAGGTCGTTGAGGTGGATAGTGAGGATAAGATCTCATTGGAAATGGATTTCTTACTGCAGGAGAATCAGAGTAGTCCAAGTTAATATCAATCACAACAGTAAACACATACCTGCTCCTCCTAACCCATATATGGCCTGCCTAAATAGAAGTCACAAAGTAGACCTAGGTTAGGTGTTATGCTCCAAGGAGACAAAGATGCTAAGGAGGAGGACAAAACGATCACTTTTCTCAGAAGTTACCTGTGACAGGCTCACAGCAGCAGCCCATCACTGTCTGTTAATGGGCTGCTGCTGCCACCATCACCTTTGGTCTGCTGTAGCAGCCCTTGGCTGTCATACCTTACAGATCCTTTGGAAGATAAATGGCTTAGTTCTTCACAGGTTAATCACAGAACAGCAGGAGGCAGAAAGAAGCCCTTCAGTCTGATACTTACATGTTGCTCCACTAATGCAAGCTAACACAAGCTCCAAGGAAAAACAATTAACAGGTATGTCCCAAATGCATACCTTTGCATGGACACTAGCATACCTCAAAGATAAAGGATGAAGCTAAGATTTATATATGATGCAACCTTGTAGGAGGAAAAGGATTAAGGTAAGCATCTACTTGCTTTCATACCCCAAAAAAGAACCCTTTAAATCCTGAACAGTATGTGTATGCATATTTTCCAGCCAAAGCTAGTATTTGTAAAAACACTGTCAATAGCAGCAATTGTGAAAAAGAAAGTGTACAATGTTATTAACCTTAATCAGAAAAGATGCTCCCTGTTAGTTGAATTGAGAAGTAGTATTCAAATAAAGATGTAGATATTCACCTAGTGTGGTAACTGACTACCTGCACAGAACACTCAAGTTCATCAACTTGAAATAAATGCTAGCAGAAGCTACGTACTTGGCAGTGGAGGGCGCGGAAGCCCAAAGTCTCGTACTGGAAAACATTCACGTGGTCCATACATGCCAGCAGGAGGAGGGGGAGGAAAAGGAGGTCCTCGTCTCATGAAAGGTGCTCTAGGATCCACAGGCATCAATGGTGGTCTGACTGGAGGGAAAGGTGGAGGAGCAAACCCTGAACTGATGGCTTCACTTTCAGATGTCAGTGACGGATCAGGTAGTGAGTTCTGCAACACAGTGAAAACAGGGAAGTTAGCTTAGGGAAAGGGATGAGGAGAGGCAACATCTCCAGTCCCATCAGACCCACTTTGATGTAGACTGTCACACTAGCTAACAGCTAGTTCCAACTCTGCCTCAGCTACAGCATAACTGTGAGCAAGGCTATCTGTGCACTGACCATCAGCTTGACCATAGTTTCATCTTTTGTATTACAATTAGTTTTCAGCAGGCATTATATTAGTCATACATAA
Source organism: Aquila chrysaetos chrysaetos (assembly GCF_900496995.4). Classification (NCBI taxonomy): domain Eukaryota; kingdom Metazoa; phylum Chordata; class Aves; order Accipitriformes; family Accipitridae; genus Aquila; species Aquila chrysaetos. The sequence continues at coordinate 27,653,545 of NC_044005.1, forward strand.
AAATTAATTCACAAGATAGTAAGTGCTGTGATAAATGTAAAAATAATTTTATAATTTGGATGGCACAGTGCAATATAACATGACCAATGCACTAGAGACAAATTTTCCTAAACATTTTGCAGAAAATTAAAGCTTCTTTAAATCAAGTTTCTGTTTGGCTACTTACACTAAGGTTAGAATGGTCTTTCATCCCATTTCCACTTGGTTCTGTTCGTGGGCTATTTTCTGAAGATGTTTGTCCATCTGTAAGCGAAAGTTAAAGAAGTTATTCAGTGCTGACCTCCTTTTCTCCACCACTGATTTCAGTATTTTTTCTGAAATCAGGATATATAGGCAAGGGAACAAAAAAAAAAAAAAAAAAAAAAAAAAAAAGCACTGCTGTACAAAGCCACTGTTCTGCAGGCAGACTGAAAGACAACAGAGGAACACAAAGCTATGTTTAAGTATTTTCTCCAACTTCTGTACAGATTGCATATGCATTACAAGGTTGCAGCTTTTACCAAAGTTTCTTGTATACAAATAAGCCTTTTTCTTCTATTTTAGTTTTTTTTTTTTTTTTTTAGAAGTTACAAGTCCATTTTCCTAGCGATACATAACATTACTGTAGCAGTTCCCTTGTTCCCCTCCCTCCTGCTAATTCTTTCTTTGCTAAGTCCCACTCTGGGACTGACTGCACTATGATACGCTCTTGGCATACAGCTTAACAGCAATCCTATTCAAGTCTGACAAAAACTGATTCCTTCCTTAGTTGCTAAACATTAAGGACACTTTCAGAACTGCATCATTTCTGGATAAGCATTCAGAAATGAGAATAATCATCCTCATATTTGCTGTACTCACTTTATAAATTAAGAGATAAATAGGAACTTCAGTGTTTTTACCTTTATACATCCCTGAGAACAAGTATTTTCAGTAACTGAAGAAAATTATTAAAGAGAATTGTCAGAGGAGAATCTGACTGGATATAAATACACTATAAATATATACACTAAAGGTACTCCTTTCTTAAAAAAAAAAAAAAAAACAACACCACACAACCAACAAACCCAAAACAACAAACAAACAAAAAAAACCAAACAAAAAAACCGACCAAAACCCCCACCCCTCTCCAAGATTTCAAAAATACTGCTTTCTTACACATCTGCCTGAATTAAAGACAATAATACTAAAAAGCACAAGACTGAAACCATACTTCTCACACATCACAGATTTTTCATCTACATGTTGCATCTCTTCTCCTTTGAAGAAAACAAAGCTCTTTTCTCAATGAACAGATAGGTCTTTTCCAAAAATCTACATTACTTGTCATTTCAAGCAGGCCCTGCCTTTGCTGAAGATACAGTTACTTAACAATCTGAAGCATTTCAACTGCTTGTGTCACACACAGAATATTCATGCCTTGATACTTAGGTTGCATAACACTTTGCATTTTAAATCCCTGTAAAGTTGCTCACAAACTGTGTCAAGCTTTAACCCTTCTTTCTGACCAGAATTTTGCTGCTCCAGGTACCTGCCTCAAGTTGAAATTTCATTTTTGTAGAGTTAGTCACCCCAGCTTAGGAAAATGACTATTATTTTGTTCACTTTAAATAACATTTTGATCATCTTGCTTATACACTCTTTATAGTTGGAGCCTGGATTCAGTACTGTGAGACATGTTACTGTTCTGAAGTCAGATGGCATGTGCTGGATGGGGTGGGTTTTTCTTCTTTCAATTTGTTGGAGGTTTTTTTGCTATTTTTACAAATACTCACCCAAGTCTAGTGAAATTACATGCCTCTAAAAAGCAAGATTCACATATGCTTCATGACCTGCTAAATGCTGGCACCAAGATTATCCAAAACCGTGTTTCCATTAAGTAGGTTTTGAACTGCCCAAGAACTGAATACAGCTTTTTTTTTTTTTTTTTAATTGTTGCTTGCCAGCAGCTGAAGAAAAGGGTAAAAATGGATGCAACAAGTGACTGCAAAGACAGTGTACCTCTCCTGTCCTTCAGTCAGCATCCAGGTGCTAGAAGAAAGACCTTAGTGGAACACAAACTATTAGAAAGCAGAAGTGAAACAAAGAGAGGCTTGGGAAAGAGGGTAGGAAGGTGAGTGGCTGTACAGGAACAGAATTGTCTTCCAGTAGAGAAAAATTCCCTGTAAAACCTGAACCTTCAACCCGAAACAGAATTCAGCATTCCCAGTTCTCACATTACACACCAAGTAACAAAGGTTCTCTCTCCTATTGCCAGAAACTGGGCAACAAAGATTGTAACTTACTACTAATCATAGGAGTAAGTGAATACCAGGTGGCAAAGATTCTGTTGTGAGTTTAATGACTTCAGCCTAGCTGATCAATCAGACACATGTGATTTACTAGGCATTAAATAAGGATGAAAACTGCTTAATAAGTATTAGGGCTTTAAGCTCTTAAACTGTTTCAGTGATGAGGTTTAAGTCACCAAAACTTCACCTCCGAGCTTCTGGCTGTTGCTAAGTATCACAAACTACAATTTATGTAATTGGCCAGTTTAAAACAAATGGTACTTGGGTCAGTGAAATGTGTGATTAAGTTGGGGGCAACTGCACTGTGAACTACAAAAAGCTGCAAGTATGGTAAATAGTTTGAAGGAGGAAACCTCAGGACCTTCTACTACTTCAGTACACAAAGCCAGCAGGTATTTGAAAATTTTGCTGTTATTCTTTTGGTCTTATTGACTCTAACTCTTTCTAACTTTACCAGATATGGCATGGAAATGCAAGTGTGGGTTTGTGATATTTTAATGCTGTGGTGAGCCTCATGGGAGGGGCCAAAACAGACTCAAGGCCAATCCTGAATGGTTAACATACAGAACAGTGAAGGTGGACAAAAAAATACCTCATGACTACCATTCACTGAATCCCATCCACCTGACAGAAGAGACTGCTGTTGTTGATAAGAGGGAAAGGCTAGCAGGTGTTAAAATGTTTTTACACAATGGAACATCAGGTCTGTGGTAGCTATAAAGTTGTCCTCTTACCAAGGCTACTACACATAGTCAACTTACATTGAGATTCTCCATTTGATAGTATCAAGGAAGCAATTCTCACCTGTTTTATCAAAAGACTGCACATTATAAGTTCGTAGTTCTGCTGGTCCGGAAAGTCTTCCAGTATTTGGAGGATTAGGGAAAAATCTTTCTTGTCTTCGAGGAGGAAGAACTGGATCAGTGTAAGGCTCACCTAACATTGAAGAAATCACAAGACAGGTCAATGAAGATTTATTCCCCCCATTCCATATAATTTTACACCAGCAAAATCCTCTGGATAGCTTATGCTCTTGTAAATATCCAAAGTAACTACTAACGTGGATGAGAAAACAAATTTCAAAAAACCCCAAACATAGGAATCCCACCAAGTATGTACTATAGCTTATGTTTCTAAGGAGCTGCAAAAGAGAAAGTTCATTGATTTTTGGTTTAACATACAGTAGAATTTTGAAAGTTATGATTGCCTAAGTCATAAACAGCAGGGCTTTGAAACAAAGGTTCAGCATAGCAATGAAGGTCAAAGGCAAAATAAGGTGCTATACATTTTAAGCCATTCTTAGATGAGTGCTGTTTTCTGTTACGTGTCATAGTGCTGTAATGTGTTTCCACCAACTTCCTTGCATCAGATCTAGCAATCAATCATGCAGCTACAAGACAAACTGTATCAGTGAGATCAAAGAGCAAAGATGGGGTAAGAACACAGCTCAAGTCAAAGAAACAAGACTACCTCTCTGCATTATCCTGTCAATAGATCAGATCTGGCAAATGATAAGCTGCATCCTGAGTGGACTTTGAGTTTTATAATCAGGCCTTCACACAGATGTGTAGCAACTACAATATCGCTTGCTGCATCTAATAACCGAGGTACTTTAATCTACCTAATTTGTAAAAATTTTTTTTAACTTGTAGCATTTTTGGTTCTTTATTACAGGTGTACAGGAAGGTTGTCCTTCCCCCTGCATTGTTTACTTGAGAAATATCAGCAGTACCCTCTTTGATTCATCTGTCTTGAGTGATAATGTACAATACAGACGTTTAGCTGAAGAAGTGAGAGTGAAGACTGATTTTGTTGTTGTTAATTATTAAAGAGGCAGTATCAACACAAAAATATGTACCGAACATGATGACTGTACCACGGTACTCCTGTATAATATAAATGTTTTTTGAAAAAAACAGTATTTTTCAACATTAGCTTTTATTTATTTATTTATTTAAGGCTAATGTACCATTAAAACTTTTTACTTTCACAGATCTCTTAGTAATTATCCAGCCCAGACAGGTCTTTTAAGGCACTAAGCAAACCCCCAGTAAAATGATGAAACCAAACAGCTGATTGTACGCTGCTAGTACCAATATATATTTTAAAAATAGCATAGAAGAAATGCAAGTGAACGACACCATTCAAGAAGGGGAAAAAACTATTAAAAAACCCTTTCCAGTGCAGTTGCACATGCAGTTCCAAGAAGACGTTTCATATTTTTAAGCAAAAAATACTTAAATATACACACTTCAAGTCAGTAACTTCACTTTTCCATAGATACAGTAGCTAAGCAGATTTTTATACCTGGTGGAGGCAGAATTATCCTGCGTTCTCTGTCCCAAGGAGGAGACAGGGATCCAGTATCTGATGGTGGTCTGTGGGGATCAGTTAATCTATCAGAAGTCAGCTCTCCTCTTTCATTACCACCTTCATACATGGCAGTTGGTCCTCTGGATCCTAATCGAAGAAATCAGATAGCTATTTACCCAGGTATTTTAAATCCTCTATTATGGCTTTCTTCATTAAGTCTGAAAATAGTAAAATAAATCACAGAACACCAACACTGTCAAGATAGGAGAGGCGCACGGCTCCACAGGACTCTCCAGCTGTTTGCTGTTACGTTTACTGGAAGTGTTTAAAAGGTTTGTTTGGAATGAAAAAGTCTTAGTTCAACAGTAGTGCAACCTAGAGTACCTGCAATTTTTAAAAAAAAGAATAATCATTTTAAGAGTTTCAGTTCATTCAGATCAGAGAAACTAGTGCCCTCACAATAAATCTTCTTCTCAGTGCTAAAAAAACTGCTGCTAATCAAACCAAAAATTAGCACACTGGAAGTTAATACCCTCATCGTAAGAAGACAGCCACGTTACATTCAACACTCTTCTGGTTCTTTCTAATTCTTTATTCAAGAAAAAAAAAAGAAGAGAAGACCAAGTCAACACATAACCAAAGGCAAGAGAAACTGTAACAACGAGTGATTTTAAGTTGCAAGCTTCCTTTAAAATAGATTTGTTCTGAAAAAACTGACAGAAGTACTGAATTCTGATATCATTCTCTAATTCTCTACCCTAAAATTCAACCTAAAATTTGAAGCCATTTTGTGTCTTGTACAAAGTCAGATGAGCACTATAATTGCTCTGTAGCTGGCATTATTTAAACACATCATTTGTTTAATCTGCTGAAGTTATGTTAGTGCTCCATTGTGAAATGGGCAGTAGTTATGCCTTTGCATAGTCTCTTTCCTTGTTAATACTGCATCCTGAAATCCAGTTTTTAGTCTTCCTCACCAGCAACAGCTGAGCTACAGTTTAAAGATACACTGGACAGCTCAGTTTCATTACTTACTGTCTCTATACAAATAAATTGTCAAGTATGATTTTGCTTGTGTGTGGTACAGCTACTGTTGAACATTCAATCTCAAGCTTTTCTGACTTAGAAAAATGAATCAACTTTCATGTGCACTTGGGTATGCTTTTTACAAAGAATTAAAGTAAATAAATAGGCCATAGTGATCTTTAAAAATCATTGTTGACTAGTGAAATCCTTACAGATGAGACATTTAGACATATTTCCCATTAAATAAGTACAGGTTTCAACAGGTTTAACAGTAGTAGAGCTTCTTTATTACCTGTAACAGATGCTGAACTCCACTCTAGCATTTATCTACACTATTTCCATCAACATCAAAAACATGAAGGAACGGTGTTTTTCTTCTCTTACAACCCCTGACATCACGGCTTGCTTTCACCTACTCCTCAATCTCTGAATTTTACTCCTTGCACACAACCTTCCTGGTCCCTTTTATCACTAGGGAAGAAACTGTCTCCATGTATATGACTGCCTCAAATTTAGAACAAAGGGAGGAAAACAATTTACTGAATCGGTAACTTTCTAGTATCATGACCCCCAATAAAACTCTCATGCTTTTGACAACACAGGTACCCTCTTCTTCTTTCACCGACTGCAGACCAATGAGATGGAAGTGGCAGTATTCTTTCTTCAGAAAACTAATCGACTCTTGTTCACTTTAAAATCCTAAGTTTATTTCAGCAGAACCCCATTTGTCCAAGAAATAAAACAAGACTGATTAAGTTGGGCTTTTCACTTTTCTCAATCTATGCTTCTAAAGTAAATCCACTGACCAACCTACTAGCAACAACTAAAGTTTCTATTGTACTGTTACACATTAGACAGCTTTAGAAGCAAGTTGAAAAACAGGAAGAGTTTTTCCAATTAACTATTGATATCGAATTGGTTGTTTTAACACTTCTTGTCACCAGCAAGAGGAAAAGGTGTGACAGGTTTATAGTAGAGGAGAGAGAAATCCAGAACAGATACATTTTCAAGTTTAAGAATTGTACCTCTTCCTCCTCCTCCACCTGGAAGCATAGGTGAAAGCCTTAAAGGACCCTCCAATAAAGTTGGAGGGGAAAGAAAAGCTCTTGTTTCAGATGAAGGCCGGCCCATTGGTGAGGGTCCATATGGGGAATGCTCTGGAACAGTTAAAACAAAATACTCAAGTTCACAATATTTAGTTTAGCAAAGTGTATAAAGTAATTAACTTCTCAGGTGAAGTTTAAAACTAAAATTGTATAAGTGAAATGAAAATTGTGCTCTAATTACCATGTGTATCATATACCTAGTCTACTCTCATCGATACTACAAACACTCTTAGTTTCAACAAAATACTCGACATGACCTAGAGTCACTTATGACCCAATTATTTTTTTAAATTACTTATTTGTACATACACATGGCCAAGATAGTTTTCAAACAATTACATGCGTGTGGTCTTGGAAAACAAAACCATATACCAAAATAATTAGGCTCTATTTTACAATTCAATACTGTACCTCTGCCAAATGGTCTAACTGGAACATCAAGAGCATAAGGATCTTTTTCTAAAAGGTCAAGTTTAAATTCCGTTTCAGTTAATCTGCAAATAAACAACAAAAAAGTAGTAAATAACCAAGAAGTGCAAAAGTTTTACTGGACCGCACTGTTTACTGCTAGGCTTTCTACTTAAAGGGTTAATGAAGCAAGGTATTTTATTCCCTAAATAAAAAGACAAAGGATGTCACAGAACTCTGAACTTAAGAAATCCTGAAAGTGTTTCTCTATGCTGCTGTATTTAAACTGTAATTCGGAAGTTGAAGTGGCGTGTTAGATGTCACAATTCCTAGCATGATATTATTCTCCTGAGTACTCTAAATTGCATTCCAAGTATTAACACCTAAAGGTTCCTCCCAGCCACCACCACCTGATCTGTTAGCCCACTATTAACTTCTGAGATAAGCTGTAAAATCATGAGGTAACCATGACATCTGGTTGATACACACTTATTTAAAACAAACAAACAAAAAACAAACCCCCAAACCCTTTGAGTTCTAGTACTACCTTCTGCTTCTTTCCTGAAATATTTCAATATTTCACATAGTTCTTAAGTTCTTTCTTTCTTGCATGTTATCATTACAGGAATGCTCAAATGACTCCCTTTCTTTCAGAACTCCAATGGAACACTGTGCTCTCTCTGCCCTGTCTGGGCCACAATTGATTAACACAGGTCTAGAAAACATCAAATTGCATAAATCCAAAACATACTCACATGCCAAATTGCATTTGTTTAGAATTCGATCAGAATTGCACTTACTTTTGTCTGTTATGTGCATTTTCTTTTTTTATATCATTGAGGTGTCTTTCAGCTGCTCGGGCTGTCAGCTTTGGGGAGGGACAAAAATCAGATGCTTAGATATTGTTATTTATTAATTAAATGCTTCATAAATGTGACAGGTCCTAGATCCAAGACATTTTTTTCTATCTGAAGCATGTGGCCTGTATTTTCACAAGATATGACTTGTGTATAAGGCATATGAAACAGATCCTCACATACGTCACCAAATGGCATTAGCAGCTCTACTACGCAAATTTTTGAGGAATGATACGGCTTTCTGCATGTTCTTAAAACTGCAGAAATTAAATTATTTGGCTACAGCTGCTTTGAAGCATCTACAGAATACGTACAAGATTTAAAGCCTCAAATTTTATATAAGAAAGTTTTATGTTAAAATCATATAGTTAAAAACTGTAAAATTATGACCATGAAGTACCATAGCTTTTAACAGTGTTCTATCTTATACAGACTATTCTGTGAAACTGAAGAATGTATTAGTCAGGAGATATTTTAATAAAGTTTCTTGTTTGGGAAAAAAGGTAAAAATGGATTTTGTGGCAACATTTTCAGGAAGCTGTCAATGGAACATACTGTTCTTACAGGACATAACGTTTTCTATTAGTAGATAAAAGGAGTGAAGTACATCCACGGAAAATACTAAAATGGCATTGAAACAAGGCCAAAAGCTTTTATTATTAGCAAAATGTCACACACTTGTTAAGTGGTAACATGTTATTCCAGCAGATTTATTGCTACAGCAAATAATATTGTAATATCATTCTACTGTGCTCACTGCTATCCAGCTTAATTATTCCAACTATTTTATATGATAGAAGTACTTTTAACATGCTTTTGTGTATTTCTGCAATAAAACTGTATGTTTAAAGGTGACAGGTTAGAGTTAATTTTGATTATCTGTTTTTAATAAGAAATAAAAAAGTGATAAAGAAAGCTATTCAAATCATGGAAAAGGAAGACACACAAAGTTCAGAAAATTCAGTAGCTGGAACTTACCCAATTATCGTGAGCTTTTTTCTCATGTGAAGTAATCTGTGATAGAGAGATTTCATTAGATCATTATCATGTAAAAAAAGAAAACTTAAGATTGAGTATATGCTCTTATCCATAAACTTAACATGTGTGGATAATTTATAATGAGACATCTAAACTTAAAATTTAACTTTATTAAAAAGTTATCTGGTGATCTCTGCTATGAAACTGTGTCAGTCAAAACCACACAGCATTGGGGCGGTGCAGGGAGCAAAAAACCACCCAACAAAACCAAGCCAAATACAGTATCACAACCTAGCTGAAAGTGGTATTTCAGTTGCAATAACAACCCTCCTGCTTGGCATAGATGGTAAGTAACACAAAGCACATACCTGATTCTGGTAAGAACGAATGGTTCTTTCTAGCTCTTCTTCAAGATCTTTTGCTCGCTGTCTGTAACAAAATTAGGATTTATGACATTGTAATAAAATGTGGAGGAAAGTAATTTTAAATACAGTAAACACAATGGTAAACACAAGGTATAGTTAAGAATTGTCACTTAGGCCCATGGGATACATAAAAATCATAGTAGCAGTGGAAGTTCTAGGTCCTAGATTAGTGCAAACTGAAATGTAAACAAAAGAACAGAACCAAAAAACCCAACACCTCCCCAGCTTTTCAGTGGTCTGTGATATGTTTCCAACACAAAGGATATCCCTCCACATATGCCTAACAGCCAGCCTCACCCAGCTCAGCAAATGTACCAGTCTGGCTGGAGCATCATGCTGTTACAGGCTACCACAGTCAGTCCTGAGGGATAGTCACTTGCACTAAGGTTATTTCAAGACCACAGAAAGTATGATGCCACCTTTGCTGCCAGATGCCCTGTGCACAGCCTCTCTAGGTTCTACCCTCTCTCAGCAGGAGGGCCAAAGACACATTCATTGTTTAGTTATACTCCATCTGCAATATTAATAATCTCTTTAAAATTAAGATGTCTACGAAGTTCACGTTCTGAGTAAATCAAGAAGGGTGAATTCTGTCTTCCTGTATGAATACTGAAGAATGTCTACAAGAACTTTCTAGAGAAAGAATTAATCTAATTTACTCTTCAGGAAATATTGTTGATCAGTATCATTCAGTTAGTCAATACCTCCATAAACATTGAAGGAAGATGGGGAATATACATTACAGATTGAAGAATTATGCCATAGTTTGAGAAACCACAGAAACAAACCAGAGGTACACAGTAGGTGCAACACAAAACAGAGCAAAGCAGTTAAACAACAACTACAGAAAATATTCCCACATCACAGTATTATAGTAAAGAATTTCTAAACAACAGTACTATTTGACAGGCTTAGAGATACAGAAACAGAATACTATAACTATACAACATAAATATGTTACGATCTATAGGAAAACTGAACATTGCATTTATTTTACAGTATTCTCTTAACTTCATATTTTTATCTCTGTTCAGTAAACGGAACTAGATTAGAGACGCACTTCTACCATTCCATTAAAGCTAACACGTCAATACAATCAGCATTCTAATGGAAGAAAAGTTACTAGTGATCGATCTTCCATACCCAAATTTTTTAACAAAGCAAAACCTCCCTTAGTATGTATTATTACACACAAACACACAAAAACTGGAAGAAAATACATTCACTTATGCTGCTGTTTTTATTAATTCTCTACTGCCGTTTGTTCACTTTGGAACAAGTGATTACAGCAACTAAAATCTGTAATTACCTGTAGCTGTTTAGTTCTTCAGCAGCATGATTAATTTTTTCATCTACTTTAGAAAGCTTTTCTTCCTTCTGTAGGCGTTCTCTTTCTTCTACTGTCAGCTTCCTTTAAGAAAATTCAAAAACTATGGTTAATTCTGTTTCAAGTCAACAATTTTGTAGTTGGTCTGTCATGAAAAACTTCTCCAATTATTTAGGTGTGATGAATACATGGTATTTATCCAGATAAAAGAGTTTTATAGGCGATATATGAAGTGGCATAAATAACACTAGTTTGTATTCATATTAGTTTATTTAGTTTATTAACTGTTCTATATGAAACAATTAGATTACCACTATTCCTAAAAGGAATCTGGAAGACAATCTATATTCCCAAAGAATATTTCTATTTGGGATGTCAGGGGTAAGCAGCCACAAATCAAACAAACTAAAAATCAAACTACACTAACTTTCAGTGATATGTTCTGGTACTTTTTTACATTTTACAATTATTTTCCAGAGAAGAAAAAAGGTTGTTATTAGCTATTAAAAAAATAGTTATTAAAAAAAATTCTTTCCAGGTTCCTCTTTCTTTATGCCTTAACGGGCACTACAGAAGAGAAAACCCATATTCCAGACCACAGATTATGCACAAGATAATTCTGCAGAACACACACAGATACTACTGCTGCATACAGCCCTGAATGGATAAACTGGTCATTTTCCTGTAGGCAGCAGTCCTTTGCAATCAAACTATCTAAATCATGGGTCTTTTGAACATGATTTAAACTTTTCTACTCAATCTTCATTTCCCACTTTTCTATTTCCCTTGTTTGAACACATATAGGTTTTTAAAAGATGCTTTGTTAATACTAATAGCCTCTTATTCTGCTATCTCATCACGGTAGCTTCTCTCCACTCCTTTTTGGCTTTTCTAAAATCTTTGATAAGCAGCATACTCTTGCTGAGCTTCAATGTGGTGTTTTTAAATACCATCCACCCAGCCTGCAAACATTTTTCCTTTCTGACTGCACATCGTAGCTTCTTTTTAACAGGTTCCCTCCACTCTCCACACCACACTCCCACCCCCCTTTTTTTAAAATCAAATGTTAACGTAGGGGATTTCTAGGTTTTGTTGCATCTACAAAGGTGCCAAATACCTATACAAATATATATACACTACAGAGAAGATTACTGAAAGTAATACTTTAAGAAGGTCCCGCATACCGCTCAGTACAGGACCAAGACTTGTGCTGCTTCTCTTGCTGCCTTCAAGATTACATCTGCTACTTGAAGAAATAATTTCTGGCTAGTAAAACTGTAATTTTACCATCATGCCCTAAAACGATGCCCTCTGCTCCCTCCCTGCCTCATGCACACACACACACTTCTGAAGGTTACTACGTGCCCCATCCCATCCCAATCAACTTTATTTCTAGTCCTTCACATATTTCTGATTTCAGTCAGTAAGTCATAATCCCTGCTACCATCCTGACTGTGAGGCAGATAGTACAGCTCTCATATTCTATCTTTCCTGGTGAGGAAAAAGCCTGATACACAGATGTTCTATGTTGCTTACTGGTAATAGTTAGCTGGCCTATGTTTTAACTCTAAGCTTACTTTTATATATAGCATCACTCCTCTGCTGACATTACTAGCTCTCTTTACTATGTAAAATATACCTCACAGTTAAAGCAGCTACTGATTATCTTTCTTTCAGCAACTTTGATAGCTGTATTACACCACATCTTAATTTAATTAAAAAACAAATAAATAATCAAGCTTTCCAACTTTACCCACCTTATTTCATAGATTAAAAATTTGTTACTTCTTATCTTTGTTTCTGTACTTGCTTGTGGAAAAGTCCTAAAATAATATACCACTACTTTCATGGAAACAATTTCTATACAATTACTGTGATCATAAATGTACATGAAGGTGTAACATAACAGGGTCTTCACAATTCAGAAAACTCTGGAAAGCAGTATCCAAATTTTCAATAATTTTCAGCCCCCCAAATCAAGGAGTTTTATTCAAATCAAACAGAAGGTATTGAATATAAAAAGAGAAACCAGCACCTGTGTAGTTTCATTTCATTCTCTTGATAAAGCTCAGTCATTACTTTAAGTTTCTGCTGAAGCTTTTGAACTTCACTTTCCAAACGTTCATTTTCAGACTGCAGGGAAGCTTGCTGACTTTGAAGGTTTTCTATACGTTCTATCAAATTGAGAAATAATTATATTGGGACAACGCAAAAGTTACAAAATTAAAATATCTGCAATATTTTAGTATATAAAAAGTCTGTAAAAACCTTTGATCCTATGTTGATTTAATAATATAAGCAATAACATGTTAATATATTTCAATAATTTATACAAATTGAGAAGCAGTATTGCTCCTTTTTATGGGAAACCAGCAACTATACTCTCTACCTGCCACAAAGTGCAGCTCTGAGCGCATATCTAGCCTTTGCTCCAAATTGTATAGCTTCTTTCAAAACAATGCAGTTTTGTAATTCACAATATAAATTTTCATTTAGGGCTCTTATTATTCTAATTATTCTACTAAAGGAGTAAAATAAGTACCATCATACACTCTTGCAGATTTACCCACGTGAGGTCTTGCTGAGTAGCGTGAAGGGATAACTTGTATTTGTCAAACTACCTTATCTTTCCAAATTAAAATCAGTCATGTTTCTTTTCCTATTTACTACTCCTATGCCTCTCTTCAAGAAACATAGAAAACTTCAATTAAGTTTGAATATCTTTATGGGATAGAGTTACAATCAATTTGGAAAACACACTAGCTCAAAGAGTCAGTTTAAAGGACTATCAAAAACTGAAAAATACAGTTTTACAGAGCATTTAATCACCCAAATAACAAAGCACTGTACATTCATACATGATGGCTACTCTGCTGGCTGTTATCTATGAAAGCAATAGCTAATTACAGGCTTTAATTTGAATTAAAGTGGCAATGTTTTCATTTCATAAGGTTTACTTCAGTATGCCCTACACAACAAAGGAAAAAACCACAGCAAGATGCTTTTAGGTTCAATTCTCCAAACGCAGTATTTTGGATTTTAAGAAGTATTGAGCTTGCACCCATTACAAACTAATTACAATTAAGCTACCATTTTTAAGAGATGGTTTTAAAATTTAGACTAAAACTCCATTGTTTCATGTCCAGAAATTATGTAAAGAAGGTATTAGATATTTACTAACATCACTTTGCCCACATATTTTAAGATTCTATAACTTAACAGTTATAGAATATTCTAACAGAGTACAACAAAATTTGCAAATGGTGCTTTAGCAACTTCGATTGCTTTACCTCTAAAATCAAATATTTAAAACAGCTAAGCAACTTAAACTCAAACAGGCATTTTAAAAATCAAGCAGAGCTATTAATGTAAACTTAATTCAGTTTTCACTGGAAGCAATACTTACAGTCTGTAACATCATTGTACAAAACCAACATCTTACTAATCTTAAAGGCAGAACAACATTTAATTACCTGTAAGTTCTCCTTTAGCTTTATTTTCATCAGACAGTTTTGAATACATTTGATCTCTTTCTGTTTCCAGGGTCTTTAAACAAGCATTTAACTACAATCAAAATTTTAAAAAAATGAGCGTTTTAAGATTTCCAGAAACTGTTTGCATGCAAAAATATCTAATTAAACATTAAAAGGTGCTGAACTCTGTAATACTGATACCTACATGCAATTAAACTTACCAAAACCATTGCATATATTTCCTCTAGTTTCCCCCCTTCCATCCATAAGTTTCTTAAAATCACATACCTTTGCAGCATAGATCAATTTCTTTACAGTTCGTTTTTGCTGATCATCTGATTGACAGAATAGAATAATATGTCACATAAAAAGCACAAAACTGTTTGTGACAGAGCTTACTAGTATTATTTTATTTTGTTTTTATAAAAAAAGCAATCCCCAACATACCACGATAGGCATAGCATACTTGGAGGAAAAAGGGGGGGGGGGGGGAGAAAGGGGGGCTGTGCTATATTCTAGTGCTTGTTTGCCAATCAGACTCAGAATGCTCATGTTAAAAGTGAAATGCTTAATACACACTGTAAGATTTACTGGGATGTGCCCTACTGTATAATCAACATCAGCATAAGAAGAAGCTGCAGCAAGAAAAAGGAGGAAGAAAGGCTCCTCTGTGCTGCTGTTTTGAGGGGACCCACATCTACACCCACCTGATTCCAGTGCTATCATATTGCCTGCAACAAATAACACCTGTGTAAGGACTAGGAAACAGAAATTAGGCTCTGAGGACCCACAGTGCTACTGCTGGGACAAGCTTCAAGAAGAAACGAAAGCAAGGTTTCCACCTAAAAATGTTCGAGAATCACTGCTTAATACTAACATAGGCTGAAGTCATTCTGCAGGAGACTGAGCAGAGTCTTTACATTGCTCTATGATAATATGTATGCTTTAGCTATTTCCACACACTGCTAAATAGTAGCACAGGTTGTTATTCTGGAGGTGTCCAAGGATCAGTTAACTGTCTGACATGAATAACACTGGGTGAGTTTTTGAAAATCCAACTCTACAAAGCTAATGTTACAACCTTCCTGAAAGTTTGTTGGTTCTGTATTTCTAAAACAGCTATTAAATTAATATTTAAGATGGGAAGCTATACAAACCATACCTAAGTGCTCTCCATTCTCTGTTTCACCCTTTATATCCGTGTCCCAGTGATTATCTTCACTGTCATCATCTTCTCTTATTGCTGAACTCCAGTCTTTCATCTTCAGTAAGTATTGTGTCAGTGACTAAGAAAAAGCCACCACAAAACACAAACAGTAAAATAAACACAAACAATTAAAATGTAGTTACCATTACAATTACATTTTCAGGATTTCTGTCCTTCATTTAGTTCCCTTAGTAGATTAAGGGAGTGCCATATACAGGATTCTAGATGCCTGATATGACTTTTTCTACTAAAACATATACCTGCAGGTCAACAGGTGTGCCCTTGTGAAGACTTTTCAGATAGCCAAGTATGCATGCTTTTAGCAGAGCTTGTGTATATAAGGTACACACATGTAAGAATACACTCCCAACTCCCATGCTCCAAATTCAAAAAAATGCAAATACTCTACCAGAACTAAGAGTTTTTCCTTATCTAATGTGCTGGCTTCCAAGGCTATCAGACTGCCCCATTGTGCTGCTAAGCAACCTTTTTGCTTAGCAGGAAATAAGACATTAGAGGATGGAGACAGCAAACAAAAACCCAAAACATCTTAATGCATATTAAGACCAGGAGAGGTTGTTAGACTTTCTTGGAACTTGGTGATTAGCATCTGTCATGGTTTAACCCCAGGCAGCAACTAAGCACCACGCAGCTGCTCACTCACTCCCCCCCACCCAGTGGGATGGGGGAGAGAATAGGAAGAATAAAACTCATGGGTTGAGATAAGAACAGTTTAATAGAACAGAAAGGAAGAAAATAATAATGATAATAATAACAATAACAAAATGACAATAATAATCAAAGGATTGCAATACACAAAACAAGTGATGCACAATGCAATTGCTCACCACTTGCCAACCGATGCCAAATTAGTTCCCGAGCAGCAATCCCCCCCCAGGCCAACTCCCCCCAGTTTATATATTGGCTGGGCATGAGAAGCTGAAAAATCCTTGACCTAGCATAAAGACTAGTTAGCAACAACTGAAAACATCAGTTTGTTATCAACATTCTTCTCATACTGAATCCAAGACATAACACTATACCAGCTACTAGAAAGAAAATTAACTCTACCCCAGCCGAAACCAGGACACCTTCAGCCTGAATAATTCGATTCAATGCCAGCTGTCATAATTTACCTTGACTTGACTCTCTTTATTTTTCAATACTTCTTCTATATCTGCTTTAGACGATTCAAACATCTTAGTTTGTTCATTTAGTTCACTGAATCGTTCACCCCATCCTTCAGCTTCTTGTAAAAGCTAAAAAGGGAAATACCAGATTAGCATGATTGTCTATTACAACCGAGAATCAAGGATGAACAGTACTTGAGCCTGTTACATATATTGTCTACACATAAGCAGAATTTTAACCTCTCACCCATCAGTAAAAATTAAGAGATAGATCACAACACAGTTAAATCTCAAACGTTGAAAAGTAAGGCTTCTGTTATTGTCTAGTTGCTTTAGCCGCCATAGCTCTCCGTTGTAATTAGTTGTTAGGATATTTTTAAACATTTATAAGAACAGTTCAGTTAATATTCCACTCATTTGAAAAACCCTGATGTGACAATAGCAATGGATATAAAATAGTGACAATTTGTGTAACAGCTACAAACACTGGGGAGTGGATGAAGAGGAAAACACTCATTCCCCAACATCCATACACACTTCCGCAATTGTACCCATGTCTTTTCAACCTAGAAGAGGTTGGAGAGGTAAGGAAAACCAGGAAGCTTTTTAGACATCTATTTAAATTCACATGACTTGCAAAACTACATTATTTTTCCTACTCTCCTCCATACCTCTTAAATTAATTTTAAAATTTTATTTTAAAAAAGCTTCCCTGTTAATGAAAGTCACAGCAACTGTATGTAATCAACACTTACTAGTATGTATCTTTGTAATTAACTGTGGTTAACTAAAAAGACAGGTAGACTCCAAGGTTACATTTTACAGACATCCCCTAGTAAAATGTCATTTCACAAAAATACTTCACTGCTGTAAAGGGATTAGTACTCTGAAGCACGCACCAGTTCATTAAGAATAACCACTGCAACATATTAACTAATTAAACCATGCCTTCATAGTGTGAGAATGAAATTGAACTGATGCAAATTTCTGTTAAGACAAAACATGCAATACAAAAACATAGGGTACAGTAAAAAAAAAAAAAAAAAAAAAATCTTAAGTCTCTTTCAAAAGAATACTGCTTAAAGTTGCCCAACAGGCAACCAATTTAAAAGCAGTGAATGTACAGAAAGGAGTAACTAGGTTGAGCAACAAGAACGTAACAGCCAGTTATACTAAAAATAAAACCAGAAAATGGTACTTAAACAGGGGAACTGCCATGCAAATAGACAAGCAAGCCTGAACACTACTTATCAAAGATAAACTGGAAGCCATAAAACAAAAGGTATGTGACCAGAATTGGATGAACCCCACTTGGCACACAACTGCACCTTTCAAGCAGTAAAAGCCACATATGAATTTGCAGCATCATGCAAACTACTTATTACAGATAAAACAAAAATACTCTTTATGCTAATACTGCTCAGAAGACATACACAGGCAACTAGTTTTATCATTAATTGTCACCCTCAAAGGGAAGCTAATTAAGATATTCCTTCTTCACGAAGCCAAAGAGAAAATAAATTGATATGACTTTATAAACCTGTAAGAATTACAATAAAGAGAAATAGCAAGGATTTGCAATAAGCTGAAGCAATATGTATTTCTAAAGTTCCTGCAAAAAACAAAGTACAGAAAGTTTGGAGTTTAGTAACAGTTCCCTTGTTCAAACTAAAAGGCCCAATCCTCTCTCTGACACATCATAAATCTGAGACAGCACATCTGTTATGTTTAAGCTATGATGTGCCAGAAGATTATGACCCATTAGTGCAAATGGACAGAGGAAGAAAGTACTCTAGTTTCTGTGAACAAATAACATCTTTGTTACCTTTTGAGCATAAGTGAAATTCCATCTTTAAAAAAAAGTAAGAAAGAAAAATAAAAAGGGATATGCATATTCTAATATAGCAAACTAATTCACATGCTTACAACAACTTCATAAAAGAGAATATAAATAAGCAAAGCAGATACTTTCTCTTCTTTCCTTATCAGGTTCCATCAACTCTTATCTGGTTATTTATCTACTAAAAAGCATAGCAAAATACAGTATACACAAATGTTCTCAAATTATTAAAAACTGCAACAAAGCTCAGCTAACAAGAAAACGTAGTAATTCATCCTAAATAATGGGGTTAAGGAACTGCTATATCTAGGTTATTTTATCCAGAAGGAATGCAAAAAACCCCTTATTTTTATCTAGGAATACGGCAAGTTAATTACATCCCGAGAGTTCTTTTTATTGATTTTTTTTTCCTGGTTTTGCTTGATATAAAATGATTGCCTATAAAATGTATAGTAATTGTCAGCACTTAGTATTATCTTACTGTAAGTACTATTTTTTAATAAGAGGAAAGAAAAAGAAGATTATTTTCACACACACAAACAACTGGATAATTTCTGTTTGAACCCAAGGAATTACCAGAGAAAAAAACCAAAAAAAATCCCTCTCTATTAAAACTTGTGTACTGCTTCTCAAAATTTATTATATAAGTATACTGTCACATTTTAAATAAAGCACCGAGACCAGACCCTTCCTCCTCACAGAAACAAAGAGGATGTATAGATTAGACAAAAAACTCTTGAAAGAAAATAATTCTCAAGCAACTTCATCTCACAGTGATAACACCCAAATCTGTTTCTCCACTCACAGCGTCTCATAAAATTGTCTTCCTTTTTTTTTGTAGTCACAAACAGGTACCCTTCTAAAATTAGAGAAAAATTTGAAGTTTCACTGATAACAGAATTGTGCAAACTGAAACATTCTTCCTGCAGAAAATTTTCTATTTCCAGTAATCTTTTTTTTTTCCTGAATCAGTAAGTCTGATATGCACAATGTTTTGATAGAGAGGACTAAAGCACTCCCCAGCTTTTTATTAGACTGCAAAAACCAACAGGCCTGTACTTCTACTCCCCATCTGGCAAGGTATCTATCAGGTTACTGTTCAGACAACAAGGAGATCATCAGCCAGTCAGGAAAATAAGCACATATCCATTAAAAAAACAAAAACAAACAACCCAAACCGCCCCCACGAAACCCAAAAGCATTCCATGGAACATTTAATGTTCAGAGATAATACCTTTTTGTTAGAAAAAAATTAGAATAATGTCACTAAAACTAGTTATTGCACAGGACAACTACTGCATATGCTGAACATCTTAAAATAACCAGCATTCTTTGGGATCTGGCTATGGCACTGTGGAAAATAAACAGCTAAAATTTTGGAAGTAACATTCTTTTCTGTCCCTTTGTATTACTTACCTAACTTTCCATGAATTCATCCATAGTGGTACTACAGTAAGTTTTTTACCTGCCTTTTGCATACTCTGCAATTTCTTAATTTGTTTTCTGGTTCAAGTATAAGCATTTTCTCTCTGCCTCTGTAGAGGATCCTAGCTGTGGATGTGCTAAAATCTTTCTGCTTTCCTCCAGGTCTCAGCAACATTCTTATTAGTCTTACATTACCATATGCTCTCTTTCTCACTGAACTCTATGCAAGTTTCCCCACAAACTGCAATTATTAAATTTCTTTTAAAACAGGACTATTTTAGACAAAGTTACTCCAACATAAAATCATTTTAAAGCCATGTCCTCTTCCTCTTTCCATTTACTAGAGCACACAAGGGGTATTAACACACTGAGGATGAGCTCCTCAGAGAAATCATATTTAAGTAATATCATACCAAAATACAGTGTTTCTAAGGATAACTATGTAGAACCTACCTGTTTCTCACTTTCTTGGAGATGGCAGTTTTCATCTACTGCATCTTGAACAGATGTCTTGAGTCTCTCTGTATTAATCTGATACACTTTTAGGGTGGACTTGGCCTAAGTGGAATAAAAAATTGTGTGGTTTAAACAGTACAGGTGAAGATACAAGTGAGGTCATGATGGTATTATTGGACTTATTCTTAGGTTTTCTAGCTGTGCTATATATGTATTCTCACATTTTCCCTACAATTTCAACAGTTTTTGCTGACTGTAGTTTTGCAACACTACATATCATTGTGGAGTTAGAAGGCAAAGAAAAGGTAACTGTAAAAAAAAAAAAAAGTACCTGTACTTCCCAATAAATGTCAATCACTATATGAAATTCGAAGTTGCTAAATCAAGTCACACAAAAGTACTAAGCCTTACAAAGTCTTTTGGTTTACACAGCATATTATTTCTGCACCCTTAATAGAAAAAAAAATTAGAACAGTAACTACATGGAGAACAGATAAATTGCAAAGATTTGAAAACAGAAACTGTAAAGATTGGACATACCTCATCAATTTGTGACTGGATAGATTTTGCTTCATTCTCTAAAGACTCTACACTCTTCTGAATTTCAGCCACCTGAAAATTATTAGTTGTCATATAGCTTCTTCCACAGATTTGACTGAAAAGGTCTAAGCAATTAATAAAGTTATTCTAATTTTCAAACTGAGAAGGTTCTACTGCCAAATCAGTAAAAACACCTTTTCTTGAGTATTTTCCTTTATGGGTGTTATTTTTCCAATATGCTACAGGGAGTATGAGGGGAGACAAAATGGGAAATGTAGTTTTTGTTTCAAAAAACCCAAAGAGAATAGTTTGTCTTCTCCATGGAGAATTTTGGGGGGGGGAACTTTTTTTTCAATGAATAGGAACAAAGACAGGATTCTATTTATTCTTACCAAGTTATCATTTTCAGATTGCTTAGATTTTTCTTCTTCCAGTTCTTTTTCTAGATTCTCTATTTCTTGGTTGAGTTCCAAGTTTGACTTGTTCAGTTTTTCATGCATTTCCTAAATCAAGTTGTTTTGACAGTTAACATAAAACATTTGACATTAATTACATATGAAGACGACAAGTATGTTTTAAACATGACAGCAGAGTACGTTTAACAAATTTCACCATATCAAGGAAAAAATCTCGAAGTACTCTTGCACGTTAACAAAACCTGTAACAATTAGCTCTACAGGATCTGAGGTGCAGAATGAAATAAATCTATTTGCTTTTTTGTTACATAAATTTTATAGAACCCATCAGGTATTTGGTTCAGTTTTTTAGAACTCTTTTACAAATGTATTCTCAGTTTGGGGGATATAAACAATGTAGTGGCAATTTTTGTTTACAACTGTGCTCCAGTAGCCTATAAAATACATTTGAATTAAATCAGATGTGAGAAAAAAATACTTCATGCACTACTCTCTCTCTCTCAACTAGAAACAGGAACAATTTACTTTTAAAAAAATTAAATATTGTCTAATATGCCATTTGCTCTAGTATCAATCATTTTTAATGCAATTGTTACAAAAACGTCTCTTAATTTCAATGCCTCACTTCTATGTCATTTTCAGTAATCCAGGACTAAAATAACAATGTTCTCAATTAAAATAATTAAGTTTTGGGGGGTTTTGTTGTTTTTTAATATGGGCAGCATTTTCCTGAAATACTGCCTTAAATTGTAAAAATAACAATTTCTATTTATCTTTTTACCTCAAAAAAAGATGTGTCTGTTGATTCTTTCATAATGTTATCATCCTTCAGAGACAATTCTAAAACTTCAAACTGAAAAGGAAATACTTTATGTCAGAATGTATGAAAGAATTACTTAAATAATAGCAGCAATTTATGATGCTCTAGTCTGAAACATAGCTGCTACCTAAATATTCACAAATGCACCTTGCTGGAAGACAGGAAAGCCTTAGCCCTAGTAGATTATCGCAGCAGCATAAAACAAAGACATTTTAAAGTTGCTTCCAGTGAAATATATTGTATTAAGAGTTAAAAGCAGAACTTGCTAACACCTTAATGGCACTTAAAGGCAGTGACAGGAAAAGGCATTTGATGAATCACTTTAAAAGGTTTTAAACATCTTACTTTTAGATAAGTTTAATACTTTAAATACTTGATAAATTGAGCCCATTTGTGACACATCTGAAGGCAATAAATGAGGACCATTACCTCTTTTTTGCAAAGGCTGAGTTTTTCAAGAATTTTGCATTTGTCTTCAAGTAGTTCAGCTATTTTATTGGCAAGCTGTTTTTCCCTTCCTAAAAAAAGAAAGGCAGTTAAGTGTTGCAACATCTGAACAATTAAAAGGAGAATAAAAAAGGAAAAGAAAAAAAGTCATACTCCAAAGAAACAGTATGAAAAATAAGCTTACCTACATAAAGTCGACTTCTAACCTGAAATAAAAAGAATAAATACTGAAAATGCTGATCAATTACTCTTGCATAGTATCTGAAAACCAATCTTTTAAGCTGTGGTTCCATGATCAGTTTAACCACAGAATATAAATACAGGCTGCTGTTAAAAATGGGCAATTGCATCCTCTGGTCTTACCCCTTCTATGGCTGTGTGTTTGCCCTGTCCTTCTCCCACTCTAATTAAACAGAGAGAAGAGGGGAAAGGAGGTTAGTTTCCACCTGGATCACTTTTATAACACACCTCTGTATAGTCATCACATAACCATGACTGCCAACACAAAGTGGTAGTGGACATGCACAGCCAAAAGAGTGGGAAAAGGGAAGGAGAGGGAAGCTCCACATACCAGCTCAGACTATAACTTCCTATGAGGAAAAAAACCCACATGTTATAATGCATAACAGTGAGAGCTGCAGTAAGGGTACTACTTGATGGGCATCCTGCCCAGGTGCAACTTAGTGGGAAGTGCCAAATCAGCAGCTGCCACGTGGGGTCTAGTGCCACATAATAAAAATCTTACAAACTGCAGGACAAAATCAGTCACAAATGGCCTGGGCAAGAGATGCAGACTCGGCTGAACCCACAAAAACTTTACAGCACAGCATTCCCCTCAAGGCTGAGCCTGGGTCATGTGCCTAATATACAATGGGTCCCTCAGATTTTCCCTGTCTCCTTCTCATTTAAAGCCATGGGGTGGCCAAGAAGTCCAAGTAATAGAAAAAGGAAAAGAAAATCATAAGCACACCTTATCCTATCACCCTCCCAAAAAACCCAAACCAAACCTCATTACTTTTGACTAATCATTAATTCTTCAAAGAGCAGTCGGGCAGTCCTAAGTATGGATGACTGAAAAAGCTATCAATAACTTCTGTAATATCTAAGGCCTTAGTGACATGTGCAGGAGGAAAACAATACTAGAGTTGCTGCTTGACTGATTTCAGCTGAAATGCCTCTTTCATACCACCTAGAGGGATGCTGCTAGAAAACAGGAGGAATGACCCAAATTATAGATACATTAACTTATATAAATACAGATCCCCTTCCAGACAATCTGAATCGCTGCTGCAGAATAAGGTAGCATTTTTCCAGATCTAAGTTGACATTAGGACCCTAAAAATGCAGTTGCTCATATCTGAAAAACTAAACCGCTATGCAACCTATCTTCAAACACGAGCATCATTACACCTAGCACCAAAATCACATTATGTTTATTTAAGAATATGCAAAAATGGGGGAGAAATTTAGAATACTGAATTATGGACACTGACCCCATTTCATTAGTAGGGAGAGTATGGTAGGCAGCTGTTATTACTCAGATCCTTACTGACTCACGATAGAAGACAACCCTTACCTCAAAAATATAATCTGATTTGTGCGTTAAAACGTTTCAGTGCTGCATTTCTCAAAGTCATCAGCTTAGTGCTCACAAACAGCACAGAGGAAAATTGGTTCAGTGTTCCAATAAACAGAATCAAGGTCACTGCCCAAAGAGTTTTCAAATTCCTCCCTTAATGGGAATCCATCTGGATTGCTTTTGCTTACAATTACCTTGAAAGACTTGAGCTGGTCTGGCTATAGCCAGGGTAGTCACAGACATATCAATACACACAGCAGTACATACACCCTAGGGAAGACCTCTATATCCTATGAGAATAATTTAAGGGCTGATGTTGAAAGTCTGGTGTAGAAGTCAAAAAGAGAAGGAAAAAGGCAGCCTTACTATGGTGAGTTTCATTGCATTTCCTCTAATGACAACCGTCACTCAGTACACATCTAACCACTTACTGTCTTGACAAAACAGACTACTTCTCAATTTCTCTTTTAGAGGGATTCTAAATTCAATCACAACAGATTTAAAACTCTGAATCATTATACGTCTTAAACAGAATAACAATTTCAATTCAAACCATTTAATTCAAACCATTAATGCACTCTATGTATCTGCATGTAATTTGAACACTTACTGACTGATAACTTCTATAAAGGAACAAGAGAATCGTAAAAGCTCCAACAATGCCAGCACAAATCACTATTTCCCAGGGGAGACCATACAGATCAGGACCGGGTCTCATATCTTCAGGCAGTGAAGCCACAGCCTGAAAAATAAAGTAAAAAGCTTCAACTAAAGGAACAAAGGTTAATATTTTCAACAAAAATAGACATTACATGTTGACTTAGTTTACTTCTAAGGCTTGTACATCTATTTTTTTTCCAAAACTCTGAGAAAACGGTTAACAGAAGCCTTTGATTTTTAAATTATACATTTACCAAGTGAAGAAAAAAAATAAGAAAAAAGTTCCAACAAGATATGATGATGACTAGATAAACCTCAGAAAACTTTTCCTTCTGAACCTACCAATTACGGTAGATTCTTGTTCGAGTTGTCTACACGTTTCACTGTTAGAAGAATTAATGCTAATAAATATTCTGTGATTTACTGGTAGAAAGTGTTTGGTAGAAAAACCTGCTCAAGCAACTTCATGCTAAAACAACATAGTGAACACAGTCAATCATTTAACGCATTTTAAATGCTTAAACGCACTCACATTTTGTTTGTAAACTGATATCACTATTTTCTCAAAGATATAACCTGCTTAACGTTGCTCACATTTACTACGTGTGACCTGTGTTTAAGAACGTGTCACTGTGCAGTAAAGTCTTAATGTTGATTTCTTTAATAAACCGGCCAGACTACCCCCATTCTCAAGCCAAGGGGTGCGGGGTGTGTGTGTTCGTTTCACTGCTTTGGCTTTTCGAGACGTCCGTTACTCTCCGAGAAACGGCCAGCTTCAACAGGACCCGCGCAGCCTGGGGTCCCGTCCGGGTCCTCCCCGGCCCCGCAGCTCTCGGCAGGCTGCCGGGCCCCGGCGCACGCCAGCGAGGCACAGCCCGGCTCTACGCCGCAGCCGTGCGCTCCGGTGCGGGGCCGTTTCTCTCGGAGCCGAGCCCCTCGCCACCCCCGGCAGCGCCGTTTCCCCCAACGCCGAGGCGGCGCTGCACAAGACCCCGGCCCTCTCGCGAGGTCCGCCAGAGCCCACTCCGGGGGGCAGGCGGGTCCCGCACTCACCCTGCGCGCCCCTTCCAAGGCCAACCCGCAGTAGCGCTGCGCGCTCTCCCGCAGGCCCAGCCACAAGCTGGCGGTGGCGACGTCCAAAGCATCCCCGCGGCCGCCGGCAGCCATCTTACCGCAAGCGGCGGCACCGGCCCACCACCGCGCGGCCCCTTCCGGCTCGCTACTTGACAACCGGCCTGTACCACTGCCGCGGGGCGGGGGGAGCCGACGACAGCGCGGGCACAGGTGGGAGCAGCCGGGGGAGCCTGAAGGGGGTGGCGGGCTGTACCACTGCGACACGAATAGGGGCGCAACCCCACCGCCGGCAGGACGGAGCGGGAGATACCACTGCCGGGGGAGATGAGAGCGCGGCGGCGGCAGCGGGCCCCGGGCCTCACCGCCCCGCTCGGCCCAGAGCGGGGGTGCCTCCGGACGCGGCTCCGAGCTCCAGAGCCGGCGGGGCCGAGGGGCAGGTGCGGGGGGCGCCCGCGGCGGCGGGCCGGGCGGTGCGGCGGGCCCAGGCAGCCGCGGGTCTCCGGCACCTCAGCCAACAGACCCTCCTCTTCGCATGAGGCCCGCAGGCGGGAAGGACCGACAGCTCCCCTCCGCGTGCGCCCGCCACCGTCCCCCCGTCCTCCGCTACGGACGCGGCCCCGCTGGCCACGAACCTACTACTCGTGCCGCTCCTTAAAGTTAATGCGCAGCGACGCTCACCTCCCCTTCGGCGTCCGCCGCGTCCATCCGTACCCCTGCAGCAGCAGCTCTTCACAAAAACAAAACTATCCGGGCTAGGTTCCTCGGGCAGGGCCTGGCCCCGGCCGGGGAGACATGCCACCTCGCCGCTCGTGTTCCCAGACAAGGAGCCGGAGCGGGCATTTGCCCGGGGGTGGAGGGCGGCGGGGGGGGGGGCAACAGGTGGATCAACGACCGGCGGCGGGCGCCCTCCCTCCGCCTGACCAGCGCTGGAGCCGCTGGTGCTCGGCGGTAGTTCAACGTCATTAAAACTAGGTTTGCCCCCCCATCTGAGTTGCTTTGTTAATAATTGATCGTGCTGGGGCTGCTGATGCAGAAATGTAAGGGAACGTGGCAGAAGCGGTAGCTGCAGTGCCACATGGCGATGGATTCTTTATAATCTCATTCGCTAGGACTAACTATTTTTGTATTACATTTTTTCTCTCTTTTTTTTTTAATGTACTCAACTACACTCTTATTTTTTAACATATGCTAACTCAGTTTTCACAATGCGAGTGACTTGCCTGTGAAGCTGGTACCACCTAAGAGACAGTGATAAGTAGAAAGTGGAAGTGGCTTTTTTAGCTCTGTCAATACAAGAATGAGTTTGGTAGTTCACTGCTATGGCCAGTGAGCATTGAGATCCAGTCTGCTTCATGAGGAAAAAAAGCAAAGCCTTTCAGCTGTTTTTTTTTTTAGCCAGAATCTATGTAAGTACACTGGAAATTCGGAACAGATTTATGTGGTTCTTAACCTTCAGTTACCGAATCTAAACAAAGTTAAACCAAAGTACCAAAATTAATGAAGCTTACCATATACCACTTTACCTGATATTACTCTTCTGTTTAGAGGGGACGGTGCAACACCATCTACCTTTTCTCACATTCCTCTGGCAGCATTGTTTCTTGTGCAGTTACGTCCAGTAAGGTCAACCTTCACTCTGTCCCTACGTTTTGATACTTGAGACATCCCCATAGCAGTCAAAATCCCATTTTGTATTTTATATATTTGCTTAGAAAACTATTTTTTATGTAATTATGAACTATGGGAATCTTTGGGAAGCAAGGGTTTGAAATTACTCTTTAGAAACAACAGAAGTATTCCGATTATTTTATTTATCCTAACCCAAACTTTCTAAGTCCAAGCAAATTTAATCAGTACTGTCATGGGAACTAGAGGGAGCTATGACTTTCATTTAAAAACAAACAAAAGAAGCCAAATGCTGATATTTTTGGCCACTGAGGTGTTTTGTGGCTGTTCTGTAAAAAAAAAAAACCCAAACCACACTAACTTCATCAGATTCTGCAGTGCAAACAAGAGAGGCAGATGAGCAGCAGCTAACCTGACATTTTCTTGTTCCATCTCTATCTCATTTAGCATCAGATACCCCCAGAAGCAAGGGGACTGCAGGGGGTTTATTTAAAAGGATCTATCTTTCTTTTTTTAGGAGCTTCATTGCAGCACATAACAAATAACTGGCTTAATTTTGCACTACTGTCAGCAATACATCACATAAAAAATTCTTACCTTTCTGATAATACTCGTCACTGCTGAAAATACAGATTTTATCGATTCCCTGATCTCAAGAGCATTCAAGCACAGAAGTATCTGATACATCCAGCCTCCTTCTGGTTTGTTCATAAGGAATAAAAAGTTTTTACATTACAATTGTAAACTTAATATAATTCCAACTAATTTTTTTTAAGATTGAAAATTTATTTTCCTTAAAATTAAGAAACTTAACACTTACCATTACTTGGAACATAGTTCTGGATGGCATCTGAGAGAGGCTTTTCAACATCAAATGGAGACTCAACTACTAAACTGTCCATTTTTTCTTCAGAATTTACTGAAGGAATTGTTATTGCTTTTGAACGTTGGTCACTGTCATGTTCACTGTCTACAGCTGCATTTATTTCATGTTCCTTCTCTGGTGTTTCTTCTAGTAGCTTTCTTCTGCTGCCTACTCCTGTAAATAATTGTGAAGGGAAATCATGCTTATATTCAGAGGATTCAACTTACACACACACACACACACTTTTATGATATTAACCTCTATAGAGATTTTCTTTTTTTTTTTAATGTTATTTTCCTCAAAGAGTGCTACGTTAGAGTAAAAATGTGCTACAGATTTATGATTTAAGAAATAATGGTTCAAATAGTGGTCTCAGAACACAGTTTGGAAGATAGAGCTTTAAGCAAAACTGGTCATGTAGTAAAGTAGTTAATGTTCAGGAAAAAATATGCTTGGTTTTGATAGTTTGCCTATAGATTCCTTGTTTAGGATTAGTAGGTCTCATTCTTATATCCAAATACAAGTGGGAAAAGCTTTACAAAAAGAACAATTAAAAATGCCACATAGGATTAAAGATTAACAACTTCCCCCAAGATAACAAATTTTACTGCGAAATACAAGAAACCACAGGCATGTTCATGCAGAAGTATGTTTGACTGCTCCTAGCTGCCTCAGTTTCAGTGACTTAGAATAAGTTTCCTGAAGCAAATAAAATACCACTTTCAAAAAAACTCACACCTTGCTTACCCATGTAAGGAAAAAAAAAACAACCCAACAAACATTTACAAATTGATTTGTTTTTAATTCTATGCTTCAAGCCACTACTGGCCAAAGA
Organism: Aquila chrysaetos chrysaetos; assembly: GCF_900496995.4. NCBI lineage: Eukaryota > Metazoa > Chordata > Aves > Accipitriformes > Accipitridae > Aquila > Aquila chrysaetos. The sequence goes on from NC_044005.1 coordinate 27,682,648, forward strand.
TACCCATCACAATAGTCAAAAGTCAGGAAGAGTAACTGGCTCTTAAACTGTTGCTATTATATTAAATAGATCTGTATTATCAGATCCTCAAAATACCATAAATCAGTCATTAACTACTATGAGTTAGGCTCGCTACCTCTTGATTTTAAATCACCAGGAGACAGTGTTTTATCTGTTGTATAGTTTTCCTCAAACAAAGCATATTTTGTTCTTGCTAAATCAGTGTTAACAAAGCATTAGTCCAGTACCTTTAGCTGCAGTTTGGGCTGCACACTTAATTGTTATAGCAGACAAAAGCTCTGGCAGCTCTAGAAGAACATTCCTTTTTTCCATACATTTTTCCTGCCCAATGTCAAAATTGCACCCCTTTTGTGCAGACACAATCACTTGTTTCCTCTGCATAACATTGTCTTTACATGAGTAAGCTGTGATTTCAGGATGAATCTTTTCAAATTGCTGGTGCAGCTGCGCCACACAGAGATGCTCTAAGGGTTGCTTAACATCTTGTTTTAAATTTAAATAAAATTGTTGGAAAGTAATCAATGGGTTTGGTAAATCTGAGTGTTTATCATACAATATTTGCCTGGTTTTGCTTGGGTTTTGGGACATGAACTCTGTCTGCCCTAGCATGGTTTTGTCAATTTCCTTGCTTTTACTGGATTTTGCAGCGGTATTTTTTCCAAGACGCCAAGCTGTCCTTCCTCAAATTTATCTTGCATCATTTCTAAATTGATTTCATAATTTTCTGCACATTCTACAGATTTAGTAGTATCTTTTTCTTGTTCAGATTCCTTTTCTCTTAACTCCATCTCATTCTTCTGTGCACTATTTAATTCTACTAGTCCTAGTGTCATCCCTATTATCTTTTTTTTTTTTTTTTTTTTTTTTGAGAAAACATGTATCCTCAGACTTTTTTCTACAGGCTTAATTGTTAGTTTTACTAAATATATTTGCCAAGAACCCTGATGGTCTGGTAAAAATACTACCTGGAACCCTTTCTGTTAGAATATAATTTTTATTATTTCTATTTCTGGACTTTGACTCTCTCTGATTTTCAGATTCTTTCTTTTTTTCTCTCCCTCTCCTATCTTGTTTTAGTAGCAGCAATTAATTTTTCAGTATTATCCATCCTTTCAGTTATAACAGTATCTTCTTTTTCAACATACGCTTTATCAGCCATGTCTCTCAGCAATCCCAGGTTGCTGGGATTGAATTAATCTGGTTTTTTTAATAGCAGTCTGGCTTTCTAGTTTGAGGGTTTTAGGAGACAGTAACTGTAATGCTTTTTTTTTTTTTTTCTTTAATATTGTCTTCTATTTTAGAGGGCTTCTAGGGTAAAAGTTCACAATCAGTCGGACTACTATCATGTGACTGCTCTGTTGCTTTTATTGTCAATAAGTTTTCTTTATGAATTTTTTTTTTGGACTTTGATTCAGCACAAGACTTTGGTATTACTGTGCCTTTTGAAGTGGTGTTTGATGATGCCTTCCAAACCTCAGATTAATTTTCTATGTTTCTGTATCTTGTCATAACGGCTTGAATTGATGGACCTAAATCTGGTGATACAGAATAATCTTTTCTTTTACTATATCACATGTGATTTTTATATTTCTTTCTAAAATCTGGATTAAGATTGTCCTCTGACCCATTGTCTGGTACTAGAGGCTCATATTGGGAACATGAATCTTCCCATATTATTTCTGCTTCACCTTTCTGATGATGTTGCACATTCATAGGAATTTTTTAATTTTGTAGCTTCCCTCAGGAAGAGCGTTAAGTGTTGTCCTATCTTTTACAAGTCTGGTAGATTTTATCGGGTTTTTTTTCTTCCACTGCCTGTTTGTTATTTTGCACTGCCAGCTGGAGAGAAAGATCATTCTCTTTGGAGGTATCTGCATTACTGTTAATCTGATTCGTTATGTTTATCCTTCTGATTTGAGGTGCCTTCAGTTTCTTTTACCCATAGTATTTTATGAAGGCTTATACTGAGACCTTTTTTCCTTATGGAAGCTTAGTTGTTCTATTCTCAGCAAGCAGTTTTTACCTTCCATTCTGAAACTCCATATGTCTTGCAAGTGGCCAATTTCTTCAGAAGCTTTGGTACCTGTTAAACTGAAGCAACTAGATGAGGGTTGAGGAGAAAAATGTTGGTCTGGAGTCAATTCTTGGGACTCCTGAGATTTCTGATCCTGTTCATCATTAAAAATACCCTGACTGAAATCTTTGATGATGTTTTCATAAAAAAACAGTGGGTCATTTTTATTCTCTGGTTCGGGAATTTTCTCTTTTACATCACCATCCATTTTGGACTGACTTTTCAATGCTGAATTTTGTTCTGTATCACAGCATTCAACTGGTTTGCCTTTCTCAGATGTTTCCACAGTAAGACTCAGTTCACTGTCACATGGGTTCCTCTTGATGCCCAGATGATTATCTGCAGTTCCTGGTAGTTCCCCATAACTTGGTAATTTGTTTTCTGAATTTACTGATTCTTGAATACAAGTGTTCAGGTTATTTTGTTCTTTTTGCACTGTTTCAACTGTTTCCATTTTTGATTTTCCCTGTAGATGAGTTCCAATTTCCCCTGTATTTTCAAAATTTAATTTTGAAGGTAGATGTAGAGAATCTTTGGAGACAGGGTCATTATAATAACCTTTTATATTGGTGTTTTCCTGACTTTCACTACTCTTAGAAACATGTTCTTCAGCACTGGAATAACTAAAGAAGGGGACATATTGAGATACTTCAAGTTGTACTAGTGTTTCAACAGATAAAGTTTGTGAAGCATCGCTATTGCTAACTAATTTGACAAAATGTTTTGCTTTTTCATTACTGTGTTCATTATTTTGCACAGCTAGTGAGGAAAACAGATTGCTTTCTTGGATGGTACCCTCATCTTTTTCAGATAGCTCCTCACTAACTCTCTGATTTACTTGTACTTTCATTGCTCTGTTATTATTTCCTTGTAATATTTCATCATCATTTTCAGTTTGAGGGGTTTCTTCACTGAAAAACACATAATCTTGCAAACTCTGCACTTGCTCTTTGGCTATTGAGCTCCGGAACTTCAGTATGTCTGCAAAACGACTAAAAGAGAAGAAATGGCTCTGTCCTTCAGCTATGTCAGGCTTTTCTTCTGTATTTTTTGTGGCTGAGGGATCACAATTCTGAGGGGGGCTAGGAAAAGAAATTTGATCTGATGCAATTGATTCATGTCCCTGTTGATTATCATGTGTGTCCATATTATAATTAATAAAGCTATTATAGATATTTGTATACCAACCTGACTGGCCACGTTTGCTTTCTGACTTCTGGTTTCTCTTTTTAGCTCCTGTTATTTTCAGCAGTTGGCTTTCTGATACCAAGTCTTGTTCTGAACTGTAAGGTTCAATTGGCTTCTCTTTGTCACCTGTTAGTATATCAAAAGATGATTCTGTGGTATTTGAAGTGGTTTGGGTGTCATTAAGACTACGCACACTTGCTGGTATCTCCCCAGGATTTGGCATATCACTGTTTGAATCTAGTATTTCTTGTGCATAATTCTCTTCATCTTCTGCATTTGTCACTGCTTTAACTGTCTCCTTTGATTCTTTGTCCATGTGTGATTCTTTCTGGTCTAAAGTCTGCTCTTCATTCTTATGTGCTTCATCCTCTCTTTCTCTGCTTTGCTTGTCTTCCATAGCAGTTGTATCTTTCTCAGCATTGCCAAAATTAAGAACATTACTTAAACCCAAATTAAACCAATTTGATTTGGATTCTTGGCTTTCACTCTTTTCTTCATCTGTCAGTAACTCTGTGACTGTTGTTTCCTGTTCATTACTGGAATGTCCAGGCACACCAGAAACATCATGGATTTGTGGATCATTTTTTTCGGATGCCAAACCAACATCCACATTCTCTTCACCAAAATACAGAAAGTCCATCAGTCCACCTTGAAACCAAACAGATGCTGGGGGATCTTGTTCCTCATCATTTGGGTCCTGTAAATAATTTTCAGCAGTTACTGCTATTTTTCGGCCTCGATATGTATTTTCTTCTAAAGATTCAGTAACGGCTTTTAAGGGCTCTTCATCATTTTTACTTCCTGTGGTGAACCATCCTGCAATCCAACTAGACTGAGTTGGAATGGGTTCTATTGGCAGACTGTTTTGCATTTGTGGCTCTTCAGTATCATCTTTTCTGTTCTCATTTTTTCTAACCAACTTTTTGCTTGCAGACTCCTCCTGAGTGTGAGATTGCTTGGAATCATTTTCAGAAACTGATTCAACTCTTTCTTCCTTCTGCATAGACTCTCTTGTATGTTTTAAGAGTTCATTTTCATGCAGCTTTGATTCTGCATCAGATGATGAATATTCACTTACTTTCTTGTGATCATGTAATGCGCTATCTTCATTTTCAAAAATGTACTTATCTCCATGAAGACAAAGAAAATCAGTTTCCTAAAAGAACAATATTAACTTTTAAAATGTTTTTATGTGTAATTTTCTACAGCACTGTGTAGCACAGCAACATATCTTTATTCTCTTTCTGTGTAGTTAATATGTGTGTATAACTTTACACAAAGGACTGTAAATAATGATATTATTCCTAATGGTTCTATATCATTTATTAGATAAAAATTATTTTAGAGGACAATAGACATGCAAGTGGAGCAATAATGAAAAAAACATGTTTTGAATTATCTGAAATAAAATATGCATTGACACTTGAATTTCTAACTGGATATTAGATTTTCAATTGCTGTGAACTACATTGGAAAATCTGGTGATGTTGGTTTACCTTAGTGAGCACTTCAACTTCTTCTGCAATAAAAACTTCCTCAACCTTCACAGCATCTTTTGGGAAATATCCAAAATGCTTTCCTTTCTGTAAAAAATACAAAAGGAATGAGAGCATTTAAACTTCAGTGATAAGCGTGTTAGGTGTTTGCATATATGCTAGAAAAGTATGAATAAACAAATAATATGTTTACAGGACTGCCTCCTACCCCCTTCATTTTGTTTGGTCAAAAGGTTGGTTTATTTTTCTTTCACGAAAGTGTTCCATTTGCCATTTCAGAAAGGAAGGGGAAATATATTACTCCATATTATTATTTTCTGTATTATTTTTATGAACATGTGTTTGTGCAGAACCAAACCAGTAGCCTTAACACTGCTCCAACTGCAGACAGCGTTCTGTGCACAGATGGTCTCAGCCATGTCCTACTAAAATCGGCTGCAAATTTCCCATTGACTCAAGTGGGAGAAAAAGTGTGCCTTAATAACTAATGACCCATAATAAGTTACAAGAAAACCAGGATATGAAATTCAGGTGCGAGGTCAGCTGCAGCTGAAGAGAAAATGGCAATGAAGATGACAATACTACAGAGAATAAGTTGATGATAATGCCCAAAAGAATCAAGTAAGGGTCAGTCTGACCAAGAAACACACCACTAGCTTTACATCAAACCATTGCACATAGCCTTTAGTGGAGGAATACATCTTGGAAAGCAAGGAAGAGTGAGGCACCTGCAAAGATACACTCAGATGAAAAAAAGGAAGACAGAACTTCACTGTTAAACAATAAATGTGACAGATCATTTACCAAAAAAAAAAAAAAAAAAGTTTTACCAATATCTTCTGGTTTTGAAGCACTTACACAGTTTTACTAGCAGTTGGATTTGGATCAATGCATCCATTCCTTCTTAGCTATAAAATAACTACATGGCTGTTCTGACTACATTGTCAGTTGTTCCAAATCATTAAATATGCATGATAACTTCTCTGGGAACTTTCCTTGAGCACTGAACTGTGAAGCCAGGCCCCACTACTGGATCACTGATTGAGCAACTGTAAAACCTTCTTACCCACAGACCTGTAGGTAGGTACCTGACCTGATAGACCTGAATGTTTGTAAGGGAGCCAGATTAAATCATTATAGATGATTAGATGAAGGAGTGTCATGGTTTAACCCCAGCCAGCAATTAAGCACCCCACAGCTGCTTGCTCACCCCCTCCCTGCCCTGTAGGATGGGGGAGGGAATTGGGGGGGGGAATAAAACTTGTGGGTTGAGATAAAGGCAGTTTAACAGGACAGAAGAGAAGGAAAAAAACCCCAAATATAGAAAACAAGTGATGCACAATATGATTGCTCACTACCTGCTGACTGATGCCCAGCCAGTCCCTGAGCCACAGTGCCCCTCGTCCAACTCCCCCCAGTTTATATACTGGGCATGACATCATATGGTATGGAATACCCCTTTGGAACATTTGGGTCAGCTGTCCTTGCTGTGTCCCCTCCCAGCTGCTTGTGCACCCCCAGCCTCCACTGGCAGGGCAGTATGAAAAGCTGGAAAATGCTTGACTCTATATAAACACTGCTTAGCAAAAACTAAAACATGAGTGTGTTATCGACGTTATTCTCATCCTAAATCCAAAACACAGCACTACACCAGCTACTAAGAAGAAAATTAACTTTATTCTAGCTGAAACCAGGACAAGACGACAGAAAACTTGGATTCTGATCTTGACTTTGTTTCTCCATGAGTGATCTCTGCCAAGATTTGATTTTCCCTCTATATAAAGATAGTACCAATGACCCATCTCCCAAATACTATATTGATCCATGACTGGTTAATATTACCAAAGAGACGGAAGATCCCTAGAAGCAAGCAGACTGCAACTGCTACACTATTAGACTATAGATTATTTATGGGGAAAGTCTTTCAGATTGAAGTACTTACACTTCCTGTCCACAAGTTTTCATTTTTCCTTGAAAGTTTGGAGTATACCATTATCTCTTCCCCTGTTTTGAAGTTAAGATACCGGCAATCAGGCCCTAGGTAGTCTGTAGTGGCTTGAACTCTGCTCATTGCCGCTAGAGTAGTACGTAGAAAGAAAGAAACAAGTAAGTACAGCAGCCATATTGCCTGAAGTCAGGTAGGTTACTGAAGAAGTATGATATATATAAATACATTAAAATGTTTGTTAATACATCAGTATGTGCTTTGTTATGATACTAATCCATTTATACCACCAACTGGAAAGCAACTAATACAAAAAGCAGCCCTATCCTATTTTCTTTCCTATTTACTACAGATCTCAAGGAGAAAAGCACTTGTTCTATATGAGCACTTTCCAGTCCTTGTTCAGCCAAGCTTTCAATGCTGAAATGTGTGTGGAGAATTAGGAAGTTAAACTACTAAAGCCAGATCCAAGTAGCTAAAAAATATTTCCCAGACATATTTGTAATTGTATATTTTAGAAATTCTAAGTTAAATCTAGTAATTATTTCGGGGATTTTGTCCTCTATTTTGAATACATTTATCTTATGAAGAAAATAGTTAAGTTTAAGCAATATAAACCTTAAACACATTGTCAAAACCAAAGTTTCCAATTCAATTTGAATGACTTTACATTCTCTTTGCCTCCACCCCATCTCCCCACAGAAACCACTACTGATGTGCTCTGGTCAGTTTGGAGCCCATTCCACATGCTGTGCCACATCATAGACAGACATCTCTGAGCATCCAAAACCCACTGAGGTCAGCATGGCTCCACAGGAAAATAAAGATCCATCAGCAGAGGAAATCTAAGGTCTCTTCCACTTCAGCACAAGCTATCCAAATTGAAAGCACAACAGTTAAGGCTGCCAAGCCAATGGAGACAGCTTAGAAACGGCTTCAACTTCATATGATTATGACAGGTTTCACAATGGTAGTCAAAAGATAATAAATAGGGCATTATATATCGCTGCCCACTCCTGATTCGGTGGCTCTGCCTCCTGCAGAGCTATTTACTTCCCAGGAACCCCATAACCAGTTACTGCTCTTATTTCATGTTAAAGCAGAAAAAATAAGTAAAGAAGATATATTAACAGGGTCTTTTGTAATAAGGATTACAAAAACACCCAAACCAAACAGTTTGCTTACAGTAGAAAAAAACCCCAGAGTTTTGCAGAATGGGCTTTGAATGTACTATAAACACAAGATACATAGTCTTCTTTCTCAATTTATAGCCTACCACAATTTGGGGTTTTTTAGAAATTTCTTTTGTACCTGTATTTAAAGCTGCTTTATACTGCCCATTTTGAGCAAACCTGAGAAAAACTAGCCATTCAAGAGTATTTTTACTGAACTTTGATCTTTATATACTTGCACAATGCAATCCAGCAAGTATTTTTTTCTGTTTGAAAAGTTTAAGCTTATTGCTCATAAACTTAGTATATTGACAACAAACATTTTCTATGGCTACTCATTTTCAGTCTGTTTCATTGCTAATTTTGACATTATGGTTAGTAGTAGCTGCACATACACCACAGACTCCTTTTGAAAAAAAAAAAAACAACACTTTTTTACTTACTCTCACATTCCCGATCACCACACTTCTTCCATTCTGAAAGTACCTTTGTACTCTGTAGCCTTGTTAAAAATGAAATTACTAACAGCAAAATTCTCCGATCGAAGATCCTTGACATTTTAGATGAATGCAGTGAAACTGTGGAAACTGCATTGATGTGCGGTTAGCAAGAATATTCTACATTATTTTTCTTAGCCTAACAAAAAATTGCAAATAAACTTATAATCCTATTTTCCTCCTCTCATCTGCTTAAACAGAAGTACACTCTGCTAACCTGCTAACAAACTGCAAAGTCAGGTGTCCTGATTATACATGTCTGTTTAATAATTAACTATGTTCTGATAGCTAGACCTATGTTTTGAATACAAAGAAACTAGTCCTGGTCACATCAAAATCTATCCTCTATCAGATAAGTTCTTTTGTACTGAGTTCGTAGAAGTTTGTGTTAGGGGAAATTCAACAAGAGTTGTATTAGGATTTTTTTCTGGATTATGAATGCATTTTTAATATACATCTTCCATTTGATTTTAACATGGACTATTGATTTTATGCTTATATTGATTTGCATGATTGCTAATATAGCTACTGACAATTTTCTAGTTTTTTTTTTTGTTTAATAAACTATATTTTGGATGCACTGATATGTTTTAGATTATTTATAGGTGGTCATTGGGAACTCACAACAGAAGTTTTTTCAGCATACTCTTTTGGAGTTTTCTCACACACTAGATGCTAAGTACTATCCTTTAGCATGGGGAATACTTACTCAACTCCAAAGTCTTTTAAAGGTGCTTAGCAGTTTTCAGGCTCTTAAGACAACGAGAAAATCCATATGCTATCTCTACATCGTATATCACAGAGCAATATACCAAAGCTAAGCAGATGATACGTCCTGCTTTTTGAGGAATACCCTCTGTTTCTTAGCAACCTATTATCCAATATGGAGTTATAAATAATGTTTTCTCAAATACAGGTTATGCTTTGAAGTAGTAATTGTGCAGGGAGTTGTACACTGGTTATATAGGTATGATGTTGTGCTATAAATGAAATCTTGCAGAAAGGTTCGCGTTAGAAGTAAGCTTTGCTTCAAAGGCTTCAACATTGTTGTCCTGCACTTCCTTGGTGACCAAAACCCCGTATGTCTGATTTACATACAAAAGGGGCTTCACCTTTCCTTTCCCACTCTCCTGCATGAGGTAGCCTCTTCCCTCTCCCTTCTTGATAGGGCCCCAAGAATCTGCATTCCTTCCCAACCTGATAATATTTGCAGCCTGCCCCTCCTTCAGTCCTGAGCATGACTCACGCAGAATTTGCTCTGCTTTCTCTTTCCATGAACCTAAGCTGTATCCTACTTGCAGCATAGTTCCCCCTCCCTCTTGCTCCACAACTCAAACCTGCCAGATGCCAGTGCTTAGCCTGACCTACTGAGCCAGCAAACAGATCATCTACTGGAGGTTGAGAGAGAGGGCACAAAGTGAGCCAGGGTCACGTTAACCGGCAATGTCCTGCAAACAAAAAAAATCACCGCAGATGACACGTCTTCCAGTTGCAATCTAACACTTTGGCCCCTTCCTTTGCCACATGACCTGGTAGTTGGACAGGCCTATTCTATGACCTAGTACACCAGCTGCCTCTGCTGTTAGGTAATCCACCGGAGAGCTGTCTTGTGCGCTGGGGAAAATACTATAGATCAGCCCCCCCCCAGTTGCTCCTGACTAGCTTTCATGCAGGCCCATCCCAGCATCCACATGCCCTTCCCTTCACTCCCCTGGATCTTGTGTTGCTTAGAGGGTCTGTGATTTGGGACTTTCCCTGAGGTCCTCCAGGTTTATCTGAAGGAGGTAAAAGGGGAGAAATGGAATACCAAGCAGCTGAAACACGACAAATGCAAAGAAACCTGGTGAGCAGAAAAGTAGGATGGGCATTTTTTTTTCATTTCCAAGTCTCTACAGATTAGGACAAATTAGTGAGGAGGAACATACAAGAAATTTATATTGGGGGGACTCTCTATATATACTAAGTGTTGTGCAAAAATCAAAAAAAGGACAGCATTTTTATCCCACCAAGATTATGAAACACTCTTCTGCCCAGTTGTTAATGTTGCACACCAACCACGGAACATGGGACAAAACCCAATAATGGGCCTAGAAAGGTTAACAGTCCCTTTTTGAGCCTGGTAACATGGAGCTGATTCACCTAAAAAAGGAAATGCCAGGTATTCTGACAGCTGAAATTAGGTACTTCAGCAAGTTTGTGCAGGAGAACAAACTATCAGACCCACACCTGAAGATGTGCACATTATGTCTCTATTTGACAAAATAGCTCTGAAAATGGCTCTGACTTCAGTTTCATATGGATACCCAAACTAATTCTCAAGTCTTTATATGGAGAGAAAACGTTGCAGCTCATCTTAGCTGATCAGTTTAATCTACATCTGCAATTTTGAAGTTACTCTGGGCACTGCTCATTGTGTAGTTTAATCTCAACAATCATTCCTCTAGCTCTGAAGCTGTGAAAAGGCTGATGAGCACTGCTCTGATCTCTGTGTAACCTGTTCCTCTAGTAACTTCAATAATAAATCATATTTATATCAAATATTCTTTTCTTCTGGGTGTAAATCCTATACTTGCAGATGTTATACAAGCATAACTTCTAACCACCTTTGAACTAAAGTCAAAGATAAAAATTCATGGAGTTTATCATAGTTGGCTTCCAAAGGACAAAGTTGAAAGCTTTATAGCAGACAGAGTGAGACTTCAGTTAATTTCTGTTCTGCAGAACTGAAGCAACAAATGTGAGTACTATTCCACATGCGAAGACAACCAATGCTAATGAGAAAGTAAGATCTATTTCCACAGCTATTGCTAGGATGAAACTATTAACTTTTTATTTGCTATGACATCTTAGAAACTTTAACTACTGAGATAGAAATGCAGAGATCCCTTATGATATATTAAAATTCACTGAAGGATCAACTCAGAATTAATAGTGTAATTTAAATAAAATGAGTAGTACAGCACACTGAATGGCTCTTTTAAGACATGGCTTTGTATAAGAGATGTTGCGTCTCCTAGACTATTCAGTATCTGCATTAACAATAAAGATCCCAAAGCAAATCATAAGTTGGTAAAAGTTCTTCTAAGTACATTAAAGTCAACATCTATTTTATAGTAACAACATTATATACAGCTTTGGTTGTATTCTTATGATAGCACCAAAAAGCTCCATACAGAATGTAGGGTTTCACTGTGTAGAATATTGCACTAATATATGGAAGAATATAGCCCATGGCAAAAGCACTTTAAAAATATAGTTCTCTTGGCTTAGGATGTTTGGATGAAAATACAGATCAACTTTTAAATTGAATCAAATGTCACGACAAAAAGATTCCTTTTTTGTTTTTTTAAAAAAAAACAAGTATCTTTTAAAAATTAATAAGTCAAAGGAAGAAAAGGAACACTAATTCACTCTTCCAGCTGGACAAACCTAAACAGGTAACAGTCATTCATCATCCAGATCTAAACCAACTTTTTCAGCCACGATAACAAATAGCAAGAAAAAGCCATTATTGCTTCCCTATTACAAAAACAGTTACAAGCATGACAACTCGCAGTGCATTTCTAGAAAATCATGGAACTTGTGACTTAGATTACTTTGAATCTTGATAATACGTTTCCAAGCTTTGAATGCCTCGCATTTTCCGATATAATAGAACACTGTCACCTAATAACAACTGCCTGAACAAGGTTTGTGGCAAAACACAGATTTGTCATAAAACTGAGATGGGGGGGGGGGGGGGGGGACGGACACCGAAAGAGCAAAATTATATCCTCCAGAACACAGATGTCTGTATATTACTCATAGACCACTGCCACAGCATTTGATCCCATCATAAATACATGTAGTCTCAGAGAAATACTTCTTTGAGCAGGGAAACTAATTTTAAATATGTAGGACATACATAAAATGAATAGGTTTGTCCTGTTGTACCACAGTAATTGCTACAGAATCAGCTGCTGAACCTGAATCTCAGAATTATAACTAGGACCTAACCACAAGAGCATTACTTTCCTGATAAACAAAAGATGCTCTAGAAATCTGTTTGCAAATTTAATGGTTTGGGAAATTAATTTTCCTGGATAGGGTGTTTAGTTCACTAATACCTACTTTCCACAGAAAAATTATGTTCAGGTTTCTTTTGAATACATACAATGAAGCTATTCTAAGCACAAAGACATCACCTTAAGTAAAGGAGCAGAAATTTGAAGAGGTGTACCTTTCATGAAAAGTCATGTTTCAGCTTATAATTAATGAACAATCTGTGTAAAATCTACTCTGACAAGGACTCCAAGTGAAGCATCATGGCAAAAAACACATTCTTGGAGCCTTCCAGTTTACCTGTGCATCAGGACTGAAGAAAAAGATAAGTAAATGGTATAGAACCACTGCATAGTACAAAAGCTCTAACCACCCCCCCCCCCCCCCCCCCCCCAAACCAACGATCTTCTAAAGTGATACTTGAAGGTAGAAGGGACCATCTGATGGAAGTGCTCCACAAGACAGGCATAAAGCATACATGGTATGTTGCCTGCTCACATAAAGCATCTTTACTTCATTCTTAGTTTTCCCCCTTTTCTATTGTTCCTTTTTCCACATTGCTTAAGTGAAAAGAGAACAAGGTATTTTTTCCTTTGATCTCTACTCACCACTATAGGGAAGGGAAATAAGAAAATGTTTTAATCATTTCCTACCCCTATGCTATCTGCACTTAATTCTTCAAAACCCCAAACTGTTGCACCGAATTCAGTCTTGAAATTGTCAGCTATTTGGAACGGTAGACTGGGCACAGAGGAAGGAAATTGCACCCATGGTCTCAGCCCTATCCACAGCTCTGAATTCATTTCAGGGTAAGAGGATGGCACCTCGAGAGCAAATGTAACAATTACTAAAAATACTACTGCTTTGTAAAGACACAGGTCTTTATGCAATATTGTGCTAATTGTATACCACTATCTTACACTATTTCTGTAGTGGAATACTGGCTGGAATATCTAGCTTTTAGAAAACTTCATTCTTATGAAATTATCACACACTGATGTTTATGTTGCATTGAGCTGCTTAGATTTAGCAAGGCTAACTATTAACAGTTTAACCATGGCAGTAAGTTTCTTCTAACAAACATTACACTATCAAATAAATCACCAGCTTTGCACTCAGCAACAAAACTCCTGTATTTTCACCTTGTCAAAAATACATTGCTCCTGGTAATATAACCTGAAACAATGTAATCAATCCACTCCCTAGTTCAGTTACCAGGACCCATCACACTGTTTTTATAAACCGTGTTAATATGCTCCTCTGAAACAGTGCCTTCTGAGTAGCAACCTACCTCTCCAGTTTGCATTATGACTACAGTATCAGCCATTAGAACCTGTACAGTAAATACACTACAGCAGTGAAACACTCAATTGAGCTCAAAATAAGAAACCTTAAAAATACTCAGTGTTAAGAAAAAAATATATAATTAATTGACAAAATTAAAATGGCTTCCAAAGGCAATTTGGAATGTGCAGTTGAAACGTGCAAACCAGTAACATCTACTCAACTACTCAGTAAAAAAGTTTGTTCCTTGTGGTAAATTGTTGTGTTGAACATCTTCAATAGGGCATTTGAACTTTTGCTTGTCCTTCAAAAAAGAAGGCACATTAAACCACCACATTCCTCTAAAGGGAAGGAAATACAGTTGGAGACTACTGACAAGAACTAAGGACGATTCTCAGTTGTAGAGAAGCAGAGGCAGATAGGATACTGAAGCAGCAAATGGACTGAAGAATCAGAATAAAGTATTGAACTTGTTGAGAAGGGGGAAGCCTGAGGAGCTTTCCCACTGTGTCTATTTGTGCTGAAAGAACACTCCACCTCATCCCTTGCTAGACACATTTCTTTAAGCCAGGAAGCTCACTCAGCACTTAACACAGAAGTCCATCACTACTCTGAGTTCAGATGAAAAATCCAAAAATTGACACTCTCCCAAACTAGAACTTTTTTGCAAAAGTCTGCTCTATGTTCCAGAAAAACAGGGTATATATGGCATTTTGTACACTAAAATAAGCTTACACGTAATTTCCATTCCAAAAATCTTTCTAGGACTTCCTGGTCTGCAGTTCGGCATATGAGATAAGAGAATTCTCTTCCTGCCAAGACACCACAGATTATAGCAGTGTTTCATATTCAGTTAACAGGCATTAATTAAAGCCTATAAGAACAATTTTGGATAACAGAGCTTCTAAGGTAGTCAACTGCAATTATGATTCATGCTTTAAAAGTAGAAAGACTAAGATAATACACCTGTGTTATAGAAAACATCATAGGCATTGGGAATAGTCTACAAAGCCACATTTATTTGCACATGTACAGAACAGAGCAACAGATGTTATTGTTTTCCATACAAAATTATATAAAAACAGTATTCACCTTCATAGATAACACCATACCACTTTAAGTTGTATTAAATACATTCAGAAAGCATTCTTGCACGCACACAACATTATTATTAGGTAGTCCCAGGTAACTCCCGCACTGCAATGTAATTATTCCTAGTGGTATGAAGGGATCAAAGATTAGTCTGCAACTAAAATAAAGAGAATCCTGGTTGAGAAGCAAGCTGAAGTCTTTCCTCCACTGGCCATCAAGGCAAGGAACATCATTAAACAGATTAACTGTCTCCAGAACAGAGATGTAAGTATTATCAAGCACCTGCAGAAGGCAGGTAAGAGTGGTATTCCAGACTGACTTGAGCTATCTTGGCCAGTGTTAACATTCCCATTTAATCACTGCTTGCCTATGGATAGGAAAAAGTTTTATAAAACTGGAAGATAGAATTGAGTCAGAGCTTGTGATTACAGAAGAAAACAAAAAGTATAGATCCAAATCAATTACTTTTGCTTCCTACCCAGCACTGGAGAGATTACTCTGTTTACTGGGTCTTAAGATTCCCATTCTTGCAAGGAATAGAGGGGAAAAGCAAAATTTTACGTTTCCTGCAACACTGCCTCCCTACATATGATCTAAAAGGGGAATTTAATTGTCAACAGGACATCTCAAACAATTTATTTAAAATGCACATTTATTTCTACAAAAAAAAAAGTGTATGATACAGAAGAAGTGATCACACCTACTTAAACGTTTACCTATTAAAATATACAGAGGATCTTAATGAGTACAGGATATTTAAAAAAAGATGCAAAGGAGTGTTAATCTTTTATTTTTACATTTTCAGGAACTTCACATAATTTTGGTAAGTAACCTTTTACAAAATTATGTAAAAAGTACAAGAATGCCTGGTAAACAGTCTGCATTTTTCCAAAAGATTTTTTACAGCATGCAATTCTTAAGGCAGCCTTCTCCTCCTCCTTACAAGGAATCCTTTCACTCAAATAATCTTCCGCTGCAAAGATTAGGCTAAGGAAGCTTGGTCTCTTCTGTTAACGCCTTTTGTCTTTCCTGTCTGATTTACGGTCTCTTTCACTCCGTGAAGTTCTCTTGCCTGACCGACTACTTTCTGATATAGACCTCTTCCTGTCAGATCTTGAACTTTTATCCTTTGAGCTTTTGGTATCTCTACTCCCACCTTTTGAGGACTTGTGACTTCTATCTACTCCTGAAGCATCCCTTCGCTTCCTGTCTGTACTCCTTCTGCGTTTTCTATCTCTGTTATGCCCTCTTCCTCGGCTTCGACTTCTACTTTCACTACTGCTAGAACTACTGCTGCTACTGTCCCTGCTAGTACTTCCACTTGTAGTGCTGCTGGTGGTGGAACTACTCCGACTGCTACTGCTGCCAGTGCTGGAACTACTTCCACTACTAGTACTGCTTGAAGTACTACTGCTACTACTGCTGCTGCTACTACGGCTATGACTCTTACCAGTTTTGTTCGCTGCCCTACCTCTGCTTCTACTCCTAGTCTTACTCTTAATTTCTACACTCGGTGTCTGACTCTGCTCTGTCTGTGCCTCAACCACCTTTACAGACACCGCAGCATTTTCATCCTTGTCTGCCTGGGGCTCTGTATCCTGAGTGGACTGAGACAACTGAGGTGACTGTGGTAGTGGCACAGACTGTGGCTGGGATAGAGCCTCAGCCACAGGTTCTGGCTGAGTTTCTGGTGCCTTTTCCTGTTTTTCTTCAGGTTCAGCTTCAATTTCCGGTTTGATACCTTTCTCCTTCTCGGGAGAAGGAACATTACACACTTTTTCTGGCTGAGCATCACACTCTGTTTCTGGTTCCACTTCTTTGCCATTTTCATTTTCTACAGGTTCTACACTATCTGCCTCATTCATTTCAGCCACATCCTGCTCATTATCCACTGGCTGAATGTTTTCACTTTCCTCTTTTACAACTGTGACCTCTTCATGCTGACCATCCTGTTGCTTGTCATTCTCCCTCACCTCAGTAGTCTCTTCTACTTTAATCTCCATTTCATGTTTCTGTTCATCCTCTTCCTGTTCTTTCTCTGCATCGCTATGCCCTGAACCTATTTTTCCCTTTTCCTCCCCTACCTCCTCCATTTCTACATCATTGTGCTGATTACCTGTCTCCATCTCTTCCACCTGCTGAGCCGCCTTACCCTCTTCCTGCTCCTTGTTCTGTTCTTCCTTCTTTTCTTCATTCTGCACCTCCTGCTGTTCTTTTTCCTTCACAGATTGTCTTCTGGGCCTGGCCTCCATTTTGTTAATCTGCTCTGCAAATTCATTTCGCCTGCTTTCAAAGAGTGCTAGAGAATAAATGCATAAATAATAGTTTCAGATAATCTATGGACACTGAAATCTATTTTCCCCTTAACTATGAGCTAATAAGTTATCAATTTGTTTTAACTTATAAATACTGCATCCTTATTCATTCTGAAGTAGCCAGCCACTCATGCATAATGAAAAAGACTGCTAGTTACCTTAAGAAAATAAGGCAAAGGGGATAGTCAGCTCAGCTGAGTATCAGAACAGTAAAGCCCTAAATCTAAACTAACAAAAAGAGGTTTTGACTTCATTAAAATCAATCCAACCAACAGTATATCAAAATAATACCTTAATTTCCTGGTATTTATATATTAACAAGGTTATACTTCCTAAGGTAAACAAAAGACAGTAAGAATCAGCAAAAAGCTGGTTAGGTATTAAGAAAGCTTAAATAATGTAATCTATTCAGACAAGTGAGGTAGCTTCTCTTATCCCCCAGCCCCACACAATGAAGAAAAGCTTTTTAAGAAAAAAAAACCCAAACCAATACATTCTCAGTTTAACAAAAAAAGAACAGTAGGACTACCATCAACTGCAGTATTTTAAATTGTTTTCCAAAAGAAAAATATAGTCATCCTGTGAAACAGAAATGAACACACATTAAGGTAACCCCCCCCCCCCCCGCCCCAAAACAAACCATCATAAAGTTCTAGTGCTGTGCTTTAGAAAAGGTTTCTCAAATCCTTCGTAAAAACCTGCATTTCTTTGGGTCTTCAATCCATAGAATCTGCCTTTTCAAAAACTAAGTTGCTGCACTGGCATACATCTGGGTACTAAAGCTAATACAAAGGACTATGTTTTAATCACATACCTCTGAGATAATGCATATACCTCTTTTGACTTCTTGTAAGAGAATCAAAGCACATCCAACATAAAAATAAGTCACTGAAAGAGTAATGTTCATTTATGATGAACACCCAATGCAAGAACATACAGTTTGCCCTAATCATGAAATTTATGTACTTAAGCAGAGAAGCTTAAAAAGAAATTTGTACAGGAAACATCAAATGGAGGCAAGAACAAGGGCCTTCGTATCATAAAGACCACCTACCATTCATCTTTTTCTGCGATTCTTCCATCAACTTCTGCGTAGCAGGACACATTCTGCCAGGTATGTAGAATAAGTGGGGTTTTGTCTTAGTTCTTATGTATTTAATTATTTTAGCATTATGTTCATTCCATTCTTCTTGCTGAGAAATGAAAGAAAATAACCTTAAGATACACAAGAATAGTTTAAACAAGAGAAAGATCAAGAGCAAAATTAAAACTCACCAACTGAGCAAGCTCAACCTTTTGCTCCAGTAACCGCAGCTCTGTCTGTTTAGCACGTCTTTCTTCAAACAGTTCTCGCCTTTCATTTTCAACTTGCTTTCTTTCTTCCTCTGCCTGCACTTCAAGTTTTTGTTCAATTTCTTGTCGTCTCTTTTGCTAAGATAAATAAAGAAGGACCCTAAATATATTTTCTAAATCAAGAAAGTGTTCTAGTTTGGTCCAATTAAAATTTTGAATTATTTACACCATTAAAGGCATTCCTAAAAACACATCAAGAACTATCTCCTAAATTACAGGTAATGGAAGGAAAGAGTGTCATTGCTTGCTGGCACCTAATTTTTTGTGGGTTAACTATAAAATTATGGGCCCCTGTGGATTTCTGTCTGCTTTCCTATCATTCGATTTGGATCTGAATTTTCAACACAAGCTTAAACATGTTTTTTTTTTCCCAGTGGCAGAAAAAAAAAAGAAATAGATTTCAGGTATTCCACTTGGAGGGAAAAAAGTCTACTCCCCCAGAAACAAATGAAGGACTGCAGACTGGTGTTTGTGACCAACAAAACAAATTACATTGTGAATACTTCCAGTACATTCATCGCTATTACATACATTACTATAATCCAGGAATGCCCTGTTTCTATGTCCTAGACAGCCATGTGTTCAGATTGTACAATAGCTGTCTAATATGAAAATACAATTCAGTACCTGGACAACAAAATAGCTGTGTCACAAAACTCCTCAGGCCTCTACTTCGATTTATAGTAAATTTTTATGTATGAAGACAACAATGCCTATACAAATTCTCAGAAAAAAATGTTGCAGAGAGCAGAAACTCCTCAAACTCTCTTTATGCAAACATATACTACTTGAAACAAGGACTCCCATGTTTCTAGACCATCCTAATCAATAGTTTCTTGTTCTAAAGGCAAGCAGGCAACAGAGAACTTTGGTCTTTTCTCATGTGCTACATGACAAGTTAGATAGAACAGCAGGATATCCAAATACTGAATCTGAAAGTAATCAATACCAACACTGCAAGCCAGCTATGCTAACACTACACAGAAAAGGTTTTAAGTTTAAAGACTTTGTATCTGCTTCCACCAGACTGCTGAAAGTAGAACTTTCAAACGCTGTTTTTAATCTCAAGGTTATTAGTATTAACTGAATAACCCATTTAGGGCAACAGTAAACAAATACCATACCCTCTACAATTTAAGAGGGCATACTAGGAATAAAGTTACCACCATCCTATACACAAGTTTTTTGAAGTTACCGCTAAGCTATGCAAAGCCTTCACTTCAGTACAATCACATATCCATTTATCAAAAAACAGGAATTCTTGTTATTTATACAGGGAGGGGGAAGCCACTTGTAGTCAAACAGATGGCATAATACAGCCATACATTTCTGTATACTTGGTTATAATTTAAACATCTGGAACACTTCAGGGTGGGCACTGCTTCAGCAATACTGAATCACCATTATTACAGAAGTAGCCTGTGACCTATTAAATAGTTCCCTGATTAAATTCCATTTACTTTGAAATGATTCCCAAATAATGTAAACAAGAAAAAAAAAAAACGTTTTACATGTTTTTAAAATGTACAGCAATTAAAAAAGATCAACAAAACATTGCCTTTTTCCTTCTGCAGTGGTCAGAAATAGTGTTGTAAAGTCATGAAATTGTTAAGAATCCCTTTCCTGCCTCCCACTACAATTCCACTAAACTAAACCAAAAACCCACATGAACTCTTACCAATTTGTTGCACCTGCAACCTACACTGTGGGGACTTTTCATTCCCATTTGAAGCAGCTTAACCATACAATTTTGCTTTATTAGTTACAATCTGATAGAACTGAAAATAAGTACCCTCTCAGTAGCAACTGTGGACTCCTGTTTAAATTTTTGAAGAGTGCCCATCAACAAGCCAAATATACGTCGATTCCTGAATAAAAACAAAAAGAAATTTGAGATTCAGTTCAAGTACCGAGATTTTTATTTGCATAAACAATCAGAGAAACCTTCCACCTCAGAGATGTTTATTTTTAAAAGCTCAGTATTACTCCAGGCCATCAGCAATAGAACACATATTGACTGTGCCAACAGTCAAGGACATAATTTACAGTCACATATCATATTTTGCTTAAGAGTAAGACACAGCTCTTATCCATAACACAGCACAGTTAGCAGTGGGAAAATTGGAAGCCTGCACATTTTACATCTGGAAATAATGACACTAATGAAATATTAAAATAAATCCAAAAGCAGAGAGTACTAAAGAAAAGGTTGAGTAAATACAGTGTGAGCTATCAATAAGGCAGTGAACTGCAAGGTCATAGGGCTTTCTGAAAAACATACCCCCCCTGCCCCACTCAGAGGATTAAGGAGAAATGGAGCCACAGGGGAATGAAAGCTTATCTGTCACAGTTTGCCTAAGAGTATCTTCTACAGTGAGACACTGTACTATGAGATGAAACCAGAATTGCTCTCACCCAATTAACTGTTGTTTTGAGAAAACTTAAATAAGTAAAATTCTTCAAGGAATTCCCTTCTTCTGAACAAAACCTAATCTCTTATCTCTTGAATTTCATCTTTTCTTTCTTTCTATTTAATCCCAAATTAAGCTTTTACAGCAAGAGGCAGACTCTCTTACTTGCCTTGAACTTTTACCCAATTAAGAGAGAAAGGAATCGCTACTGTCTTCGCTCAGTACCACTCTACTACAGTGGCACAAACCTGACACGGAAAGGTAAAAGTACATTAAACAGTAGAAATAGGAACAAATAAAGAATTGAGAGCTAGAGATTACTCAAGCGTATTTGTATATGAATGACAACCCAGAAGACACTAAGCAAAATCAAGAGTTCAATGGATGCTGCCCCCTTAAAGAGCCTCTTTCCACCACAAGTCACATAGAGATCAATACTGGTTTTCTCTTCTCCCCAGAAGACTACTGAAGTGCAAAGCAGTAAAACTACAATTCTAATGAAACAAACTTTTAGTGCCTGAAGCTCTAGGAAGTCCACTAAGAATTTTTAAAGTGTTTCAGTGAGGAAAGCAGTTGGAAACTGGTGATGGAAGCAACAGCAGCCTGTTAGTGGTGTTGTAACTGTAGAAGTAGTAAGCAAAGTGCCTTTTCTGTGCTAACTGATCTGTGGTCCTTATCAGAGAAGCTCTCTATAGTTCCTTATTCCAGCTCCCATTCTTTTATTTATTTGAGGTATGGGTTTTTATTGCACCAGGTGAGCTGCAGACTGAAGTGGATGGAGTCCAAGAGGTTGGACACAGTTGCAAATTTGCTTTTCCAACATCTCTTCCCAACAGAACTGCACCTCAGCAATAACTTTTATGCGCTACCCTGGCACAAATAAAATATAGGAAAAAGGAGATATACATAGGAAGAATCTAAAAAGCAGCAGGCAAAAGGAAGGTCAGACTGTACACACAATAACGAGTCTGAAAGTAATAAAAGAAACTCATGATGGAACTACTGCATTAAAAAAAAAAAAAAGGGAAAAACCCACACCCAAAAGCTTCCTTCAACCAACAAAATAAATGATGTACCAAGACAGTTGTAACAGTCCAAAACGTTAAGTAACCAATGAAGCTATATATATATATATTTCTGTCTTACTCAAAGATGATCAGTTACAACAGCACTAGCAAACCTATTCCTGTAGGTGGCCTGAGAAGCAGAACCCCTGTTGTGTGTGAACGATGTGTTGTTATTGTTGTGAAGTATTTAAGAGAATATTTTTAAAAATCAATTTTATACATTATGGTACCTCTTCAACATCATCTTTGATACATAATCGCATCTGTATAATACTTTTTAAATCTAAAGCTACTTCCTATGCTAGCACATGGAAGTACCAGGTTAGCACTTAAAAGATATTTCTGTATACCTTTGTTTTCCTTTCTCATCCATATTTTGATCTTGTATAAGGTCTCGACGTGTTCGCTCTTTGGAGGTAGCAACAACAGAAGATGGCAACGCTGGCTACAACGAAGAAAAACAAACTACTTTGTTCATGTTCCAGATAAGCTTCTTCCTGCACAGCTCCATTTATCATGTATTACCTTTTTAATGTCATCATCCTCTGCGTCGCTTTCTTGGCGTGATTCTCTTCTTGTCCGACGTTCTCCACCCAGCCTGAGGAAGAACAAGCATTGGTGGTCACTAGAGAACATATATTTAGGACAGCATCTGTTCTAACACGAGAAAAATACAAGTCAGCATGTCAGTCAGAAGAACCAACGCTTCCAGTAAAAATCTCCCCAGTGTTCCAATGACCAGTAAGTAGCATTTTACAAACATAATCTACTGTTGGTAAAAATCAGTGAGGGGAAACAGTTTGAGTTTTAATACAACTTGCACAGTAAAGTAAACCAGAAGAGCCTACGTTACTACCATATTTGACTTTTCAGAATACCTTTGGAATTTATTTCTTGTTTTTAATGTTTGCACTTTTCTTTTTCCAGAATCTCCAAAATGGCTACTGGTATAAAGGGATTGCAAGACAGATTTAAATGCATTAAGATACAAAGGTTGGTATGATTTTGCAAATGGGAAATGCTCTTTAAGTTACCTAGCCAAATACCTAGAAAACAGATGAGGAGGGGCAGAGCACCTAGGAACTGAGAACTTGGATGAACTGAGGCTTTAACAAAGAACTAGGCAACGTGTTAAAAGTTATTTTCGGCTTTCACCTTCAGCTGTGGCACAGCACTTTACCACTGGTAAAGCTGTTTCACAGTATTCATTTTGTGTTAACTCCAAAATTCAAAGGCAAGCCTTACTTTAGTCAAGGACTACCATTGCACGCAAGTGCCTATAGAATGAAGCTCACTATAATCAGTCACATCTGACGGATCTGCATCCAGAAGTGAAAGCTCAAAATCTGAGTCTATTGTCACACTGTATGCATCCAATTTATTTAACGGGAGATCTCAATCATAATTAAATTTGTGCCTACTGTAAAACAAATCTGGGCTACTAAGCAGAATATAATATAGCACACTGTAAACTAAGTAAACCAGAAAATTCCAAGAATCTTTGTATTGCTATACCTTTATATTACTGCTATAATCTTTATATTGCTATAAGGTATGAAAAAAAGAAAATTCACCACAGTCAACTGCTATCATCCAAATATATTTCCAACCAGTCTTGAATATGTAATCACTGAAGAAGACAGCAAAAGTCATCAGTTATTAACAGTTATTGAATCTAAGTATTTTAAATTTACCGTTATAAATTCTCATTCTGATAAAGCAAGTTCTCTGCATCAGTTTTTGCACCCACCTACTGGCTGCCCCTTCAAGATCCCTCTGTTTGGCTGGGGGTCCTCCTCCACTATCCGAGAATCCACGCCTAAAAAGAAAACACTTGTGATCTCAGAACAAGGTAGGATAGCCCCAGGTCCAACTTAAGCCTGCATAATCAAACTGTATTTTGGCTTTGTGGTCATGACATAACAATAAATTTTAAAGCAGCTCTATCATCATTTACTCTTACTACTGCAATAAAGTGTTTAAACATACTACTTGTGGACCAACTAATTTAAAATTGAATTTCTGCACTTATTCAATTGAGCGGCTACACTCAAACAAGGAGCCCCATTATGTTCAAGTGTTCATATTTGCAGTAATTTTCAAGATGTATTACACATTTTAATCAGCAATTTAATAGTGAAATTTGACAAAAAACCCACTACACACTCCATTAAAAAAGAACTACTGAAAAAAAAATTGGCCTTTTCATTCTACTTGAGATGGGGGTGGTGATGTAGGAAAACCCACAACAAAACACTAGTGATTTTACCTACATGTGTTTTAAAACTCCTGTTGACTTCAACTCTTTCTATTCTTCCTGGAAAACCTACCAACTTCTTAACTACCGAGAGACCGATTTTGGATGATGTCAAAGAGATAAAGTCCCAGATACCACACAACACCTCCCTTAATTTTGATGCCCCCCCCCCCCCCCTTATTTTTCAGACTAACGGCTGAAAGGGTTAGGGAAAACCACGAGTTTAAAGCTGTTGTAACTCAGAATGAGAAGGTACTTCAAGTGTCAGGCTGTGACATAAAACCCCATATGCCCTGTAGGCCAGCTGTGGTGCCTGCCTACTGAAACGGCAGTATGATGAGCAACGGGGTCCGACGAGAAATATCAAACACCCCGGTGTAAGGACAGCAAACCAATGCCAGCATAAAGGGCGGAAGAACCCCCCCCCACCCGTTTCTGCGGCCCCTTACCTTAGCAATAAGCTCCCACGCCCTCTACCTCCACCAGGGCCTGTGAGGGCTAACAGTCTGTTTTGAGGGGGCCTGCAAGAGACAGCGGGCGCTGTTAACGGTACCTGCCCCCCCCCCCTCCCCGCAGCCGCTGCAGCTCGCCTCCCCGGGGCGCTGCAGCTCGCCCAGCCAGAGGTGCCCGCGGCCATCACCATTCCCTCACGCACCCCACGGTCGTGTCCCCCCCCCCCCCGCCACGACGGGCAGACACCGCCAGCAAACCAGCTCTCCCCCCCCCCCCCCCCATCCCCATCCTCGCGCTGCGCCTGAGCAGCGGCGATGGCCCGCAGAAAGGCGCGGAGGCGGCGGCCCACGGGCAGCTCCTCGCCGACCGCCCCTCGGGCCCCTCGTGCACCCCCCCCGCCCCAGGAGAACAGCGCAGCGCACGCCAGTCCCCTCACCCTCGCCCCCCTCCCCGCCGCGGGCCTGGCCGCTCCTCACACCTCCCCCCTTCCCCCCGCCGGGCCGTTGCTCCCGCTGGCGGCCCCCCCGCCTCACCTCACGTCGTTGGGGTCCCGTCCCGTGAGCTTGCGGATATTCTCGTCCACGTGCTTGAGGCTCTCCTTGGCTTTCTCTAGCTGCTCCTGCAGCGCGCGCACCGCCACCGCCATCCCGCCCGCAGCGCGGCCTAGCCGGGGCCCAGCGCAAGGCACCGCTGGGTAATGGTTGGGGGGGGGGGTAGACCCCGCCCCCGCGCCGCGCGGCCCGCCTGGCGGCCCACCCCTCCGGCAACTGCGGGCCGGGACAGCGCAGCCAATAGCCCCTCGGCGCTCCCCTCCGACCGCCAATAATCGGGCACGAGAGGAAAGGGCACGCCCCGCAGGAAAGGCTCGCTGAAGGCGCCCACCAATCACAGGGCCCAGAGGCAGACTGGCATCCCGACCGACCAACTACTGGAAGCCTCTGCCTGCCAGCTCTACGAATCACCAAAGGGACCGCCGGAGTGACATCGCTTAGAGCTAACGAGAACTCATCCGTCAGTTTCCCGAGGCCCAATCAGAAAGCCATTTCGAGGACACTTATCCCCACCCTCCTAGGACGCATCCTACTTTCCCACTCTCGATGGGGCCGACAAGCCAGCATGCCGGCGGCTCGAGCTGGGGGCCAATCACCGCTCCACTACAGAGGCCGCTGTGCCAGGCGAGCCAATAGGCGGGGACGTTACTGAGGGCTGGCGCGCAGGCCGGTGCCGGAGGGTGGCGGCGGCCTCAGGGGCGGCCCGGCGCTGGCGGGCGCTGCAGGGCCCGCGCCCGTCACCCGAAGCGTAGCCTGGGCTTGGTCAGCTGGCTTTCCGTTTAGCGGCTGTAAAACTCCGTTACCGGACGCTACTCCTGACGCCTGGGGTGGCGAGGTGTTTAACCGCACTCTTCCCCGCCGGGCAGCCGGTGCCGTTTCTGTGGAGAGGCTGGGGCGAGCCCGCAGGCGCGGAGCCCATTGCCGGTTTGCAGCGGCAGGAAAAGGAAGGCGAATAAACGAGTGACGTTCTGAAGGCAATTAAAAACCCGCGGCCCCCCCCCCCCCCCCTTTCAGTAGTAAGGGACGTGCAGCTCCGCAGGGAAGAGAGGCGTTCGGCTCCCCTCCCCCCAGCTCCCACCCCCTTCACGGCACTCCCTCCTGCGGCCCCGGTTCGCGCCGCCGCCCGACGCAGCGGGCTCCGGAAAGCGCTAACGTGAGAGGCCCTTTCCCGCCTCCGGAGAGGCTTGGGCCGGCGCCAGACCAGCCGCGGGAGGCCCTCCCCCGGCGGCGGCGGGCGGGAACGCCGAGCGGTTCCCAGACGGGGAGAGCCCGCCGGGCCGCCGCTGCTGGGCCGCTCCGTCTCGGTCGGCAGCATCAGAGGCTGACGAAGCCCGGCCGCGCCGGGCGCCCTCGCCCTCGGCCCAGCCGGAAGGGGCGGCGCGGCGGCGGCGGCGGGTCCCGGCGGCAGGTGGCGGTTGCCGCGGCGCTGGGAAGCCCCGCTGCGGAGCGGAGATGGCGGACGAGGCGCTTTTCCTGCTGCTGCACAACGAGATGGTGGCGGGGCTGTACCGCGCCGCCGAGCAGGGCGAAGGGGTGAGTGGGGCCGGGGCCGCGCTTGGGGCCGCCCGGCAGCGGCCGGGGCTAACGCTGCGGCGGCGTCTCGTGTCTTGCAGGAGAACGGCCGGTGCACCACCAAGCTGGAGAGCATGGGCTTCCGCGTCGGGCAGGGGCTGATCGAGAGGTGAGTTCTTGCCTCAGCCTCGCCCCTTGCAGCGCTCCTTTTCCTGCTCCCGGGGTCGGCGGGCGTCGCTGCTCCTCGGGGGTTTTCCCCTGCGTCTGCCCGGCGAGGGCCCACGCCCCCTCCTTCCCGGCCTGCTGGGGCCAGGAGCGTTCGCTCGGTCGGGGGAAAGCTGCTCGCTGCTCTGAGCGGATAGGGGGTTATGCTGCGGATGTGTTCCTCTTATTAGGCGTTCTGGCATCCTCTCTACTGGCGTCTCGTTCTTGCCGGGGCCTGTGTTTGAATAACACAGGACAGTTTTGGACTACGTATTTGGGAAAGTGCTTTCAATCATGAAAACTAAGTCAGCGTATATGGTTACTTTTAATAGTTATAATCCTTTTTAATTGCACTTTTTGTAGACCTACTTTTCCATGCTTCCTACTTCTGGTACGTTTCATGATTTTCTAATTTGTTTCTTAAACATAATTTTGTGATTGGCTACTCTATTTCATTTTTCTAAAGCACTGTCAGTTCTTGGAACTTGACGACCGAGCACAAGTTCCTTGTTTCCCCAGGCTCTTTGGGGATGCACGATGACTTGCTGCACATCCAACTTCAGCGCCCTCATTCCGAGGTCGTGTGGAGACTCTTGAGCTTCTGAAGTCATGCTTTCGTTGAACAAAGTGGTGCTTTAGTGCCAGATAAAGACCCTCAAGGAAGATGAAGGGAGAGAATTCTGAAAAAAGCAAGAGAAAGGGGTCCCTTTTTGGGAAACAGGAACAAGTTTTACATGTTTGTTCCTATGTGTTAGTGCTTTTTTGCATATTTGAAGGACTCTTTCCAAGCAGTAGTATAGGTGTGAACTTTTTGTTTATCTTCTAGTTAGACACTTAGTTAAAGAGAAAACTGATGAAGTGCTTTGCACCTTACTGTACTTGAACTGTCTTTAATAATCATACAATTAAACCCATTTATTCTGCTGTCATGTTGCAGGTATTAAGATAATACTGTGTTGCTCTTCAGGTAAAATACTTGAATGCAGAGTGATGCTAGAATGTTACTGTACAATGGTTGGAAAACTAATTTCCATTAACGGCCTCAAAAATAATGTTGCATAGTACCATTTTTTGTGTTTTCTTTTTCTGTTTAATCGGTCAAGTTGTGTGTACCTTCATTATTGATATCTTTCTCACTTATCTCTTAGGTTTACAAAAGACACTGCCAGGTTCAAGGATGAATTAGATATTATGAAGTTCATTTGCAAAGATTTTTGGACAACTGTTTTCAAAAAACAAATAGATAACCTAAGGACTAATCATCAGGTACTAATGCTGTAGAATAAGATTTAACTTACAAAATCAGAAATAGTTTCAAGTTACTAGTGCATTTTTTGTTTTTTCTTGGTCTAGAATTAATTACCTGATAAGAAATCCCAAATGTTCTTTATTTGTTTTGTTTAAAAAGCAGATTTTTAAGGTTCATGTTAGCATGTGGCTTCAGAATACAATTTGATAATTGCTTGTGATGTCTTTATTGCCATCCTGTTTGAAAAGACTAAATGCTTTGACTTTCATATGTGCCGTTGCAGAGTTATGAACTGACAAGACAGTAATGGTTACAGTTGATTAACATTTAAACAGGAACTTTTTAATGTATCTCCCAATAAATTTTAGTAGAAAACTAGTGTGAGAAAGTGATATTGCTGTCTTAATGGCTATTTAAATAGAATGGCTGCCTTGAAGTAATTTTTTTATTTTGAAGAATATTTCAGTTTTTGGCATTTGAGACACTTAGTTGCACTCTACTGAACATACTTGTATAAGAAACAGCTGAAAAACTGCCCAAATTTGCATGTTGGTGACATTGTGTTGTATCTATGTCCTTTCCTATATCAACAGCCGCAATTTTTAAAGCAAGATCAAAATAACTTAAGGACCCATTTTACTAGAGTAAAAAATCTTTTTCCTTTTGAATGACTTGGTTTTCTTATGGCCATTTTCCTGTTGTACCAAAGTAGGAACAAGAGAATTTGTACAAGGATTGTGCCAAATAAAATAGGTTTGACTTTTCAGTGAGCTGTTTAAGTTATAGCTTTAACAGATAATAATTACCTTAGAAATCCGTTTTTGAATTCAAAGAAAGCTGCAGTATTGAGCTGAGATCTCAATTGTATATGCAGCCTTAATTTAACTTCAAGGGTTATGAAGTTCCAAAGTGGCACAGCCATTAGCAAAGAAATTAAAATGACAGGTGTAGATTAAGCTATACTGTGTCATACTTAATTTATTAAAATGGATATTGTGGCACAAAATTGTAATGTAGAAAACACTAGACTTTGATCATCTGCTGGGTGTTGCTTGTATCACTATTAAAGAAGATAATTCTTACTGAATTTGAGAATAAGAATAGTGACTTGCATACTAAATGAAGATTAAAATTTGAATGAAAAAAATCAGCATGCATTTGATATATTAACAGAGACTTTCTAATATGGAACTATTGTTTCTGATCACTGGAAGGACTCTTCCAAGAAGAATGTACATAAACATTTTTTAGAGTTAACTGATCATATTATTGTCTAGGGGTTCTGTTGTAATCTCACAATTAAGCATCTTTTGTTTTGATATTTCATGTAAGTAAATAATACAGTTTAAACTTAAATCACATATGTCTTAATCTAAAATTTCATTTTTCAACCTGAGAACATTTATATTGTATCTACAAATCAAATCCCTTTACATACAATGTTGATTACATGTTACTGTATATTCAACTAAAAAACTTTTTGTTTTTTTAAACAGGGTATTTATGTCCTTCAAGACAATAAATTTCGTCTCTTGACACAAATGTCTGCAGGAAAGCAGTATTTAGAACATGCACCAAAGGTACCCTTCAGTTTTATCCTTGGGATCTACCAGTTTGATTTTAATTATCTTGATATATTAATAATAACTTTAAATTTTGTAATTGAATGGATACAAACTCTTTGAATGGGCAGCTAAAATTTAGTCTCCAAAACCTGTGCTTTTTAGAAATGCACCTTGTTTCGGAACAGTGGATTTGATTTATGGTTCAAGAAACGGTTATAGTCATCGTGAAACTTGCTGTTCTTATGTTTGAGTTACTTGATGGTAGGAGCTGGTCTGCCACTATCTGCCGCTATCACACAAATCCTTTCTTTCTCTTTGGAAAGCATGTGCTTTCAGAAGTGTTTTTTAAATTTCCAAAATGTATTTGGAAGCTGCTATTTGTTACCTAGAACAAGCTTCTGAGACTATATGAACATTCAGGAAGATCTTCCACCAATTAAAAGTAGTTTTGAGTGTAGATGCTGAGTTAGGGAAATAGTTTAGGTAAGTAAAATCAGTGCCTCTGCAGAACCTCTTATGAAGCACTTCGGTTCAGGTGGATGTAAGAAATGGGGCATTCAGTTCCATTTTATGGTTTCTTAATTCTTGCTCTTCTTAGTAATCACAGTTGCAGGATACTGTTCTAGGGATTTTTTTTTTTTTGGTGTTTGGTGAGATGTTTCTTCTGTTTTGCAACATACACTCTAAATAACTGCAGGTCCTTGTATTCTAAGATGCGGCCTGTACAAGAATGCTATCTTGGACTGTTTCTCCTTCGTTGACTTTAATACCAGCTGTTAATTTCAGCCAAGTCTTGGGAATAATTGTTTAAGGATATTAGGTTCCTACAGGTTTAATAGAAATAGAAACAAGTGACTCAAGATAGCACCTCTAACAACAGGAGTCTGTATTGTGAGCTTTGCTGCACCATATATCAGAGCTTTCATTTGTTAGAGACATGACAAGTCTCTCAAGCACAGGAACAAAACCTCCATAGTTTTGTATTGTCCAAGTGTTAAGTCTTGTTCTTGAGTACTTAGTTTCAATCTTTAGCAACCCTTTAGCTTCACCCTTGACACTTAAAGTGCAACTTTATATTTAGTATTTAGCATTTACCTGTGGACTAATCAGAGGAGGACTATCGAATTTGGGAATAAAGAGTATTGTAACAGCTGAAGTTTCATCAATGCCTGCATGTAAGTAGTTCTCGGAGTATTCAATGATTAGCTTACTTGGTAACTTTTCTTCCTGACTTCATCACCGTATAAGCATTTATCAACATGGGATTAGTTTGAAGCTGCTGGGCCATAGGAGTCAGTATCAACTTCAGGGTATGGCTTGTCACTAAATGCTTAGTGTTTAGAAAATACTGACAAAGGGTGAACCTCTATGATACCGAGTAGAAAGCAAAACTAAAAAGTTCTATTTACATTTGGAAGCGTCAGATGCATAAGGATGTACGTTCAGAAGGCTATCTGAACAAAGGAAGATAAAAATAACTGCATATATGCTCTTTCTCTGCAGAAGTCATTAAGAAAGTTAGTAAGTGAAGTCCATTGTAACTACCCAAGCTGCTTAAGGTGGATTTAGAAATTTCCACAGACTTTGCACAAATTTTAAATTTAGCTGACAAAACTGTTGTGATGTGGGATGTGAATTGACTTAAAGAAAAAAAGAAAAGAAGGAAAAAGCTGTTCAGCTGGAGTTAAATTTAAATGCTAAATTTAAATAATGGCTAGATTGTTCACAACTAAACTGTAAGATTGAAATGTTCCTTGCTATTCCTTTTAACAAAATGATTACAAGAAAATAATTACTTGGAAAAATAATTCTCATGGTGGGTGATACTGTGATCTGACTTTGCTTTTTCTTTTCAGGTAAATTTCAGGTGATGATACAGAAGATGTAGAGCACATTCAAATCTGGGTATCTACCTTAAAAATCCTTGTGTGTGGATTCAGTTTCTTGGTTCAGCTTTGTATGTAGCTTGTAAATTATAGCAGTGCGCAGGCAGCACAATTTCAAAATATATAATAAAAAGTTCATCAAAATAACTTAACACTATCCTTGTATCTTGGTATGAAATTTATTCTATACCAAGGTATTAATGTCCACATTGTAAAAAAACTGTCTACTCAAAAGTTTTCAACAAATTATTTAAATTACCAAAACAGCACATATGGAAGACCAGAGGCATGTTTTGAGAACAGAGTGAAAGCCTGACCAAGACTAAATTAGACTAAGAAACTAATGCGTTTTGTGTCACCTAACATGAATGCCCAACTGCTACCTTTCCCTATTCACTCTGAACTGTGAGGCAGCAATTGCTTTTGTATTATTCTGAGGAAGCCATTAGCATGTGAACCAACAGCCTTCATTAATGGCATTCAGTGGAGGCTTAGTTCCTCTGTAGGAATGATATGTAGAAGAGAGAACTTACTTCTACATAGTTAAACAGTTTCTCCTACCTCCCTAAAATTAGGAGCTATTTTTTGTGTCAATAATTTTACAGCTAAGGTCATCTCTACTGGCCAGAGAAGGAAATTTGTTTTAGCTTGTTGTGCGTAAACTCAGTATTAATGTAATTGTTTTTAATTGATAGCTACAACTCACTTCTGTAATGAATGTGTGCAGGAAGATGATTAGGCCTGCAAGAAGCTATAAAGACATCACCAAGACTCTTGAGGACATTGGGGTTTGCTAGATACTACTTGTTACAAGATTTGCGTAACAATACATATCTTGCTATAGGTAAGAATGGAAACATCTTGTTAAAACTTTTAATGAATTTTGCTGTAAGACCTTTCTGTTGGCAGGCTCAGGCCTTATACTTTCAAATGAATCATAATAGAAACTGTTTATTCTGAACTGTGAGAATGCCTTGTGACAGTGATTCAGTTTCTACTTTGAGAGCAGTAACAGGCTAACTAGAAAAGCTAACACGTTAAAACAGCACCTTTGATTGTTATAACTACCTTCTGTGTTGGGAGAAGTATATGTTGTCCAGTTGCATGGTGGGCAAGAACAGTGGAGGCTGCTCTTCCCTAAGCTCTAGGGAAGGTCTGAAGTTTGCAATGGATCAAACCTTGTCTAGATAGCTGTTACAAGCTGCCAAGCTATAAATTATAAATGTTATAACCAGGAGTTTATTAGACTTGATCTTAAGATGTGACCAAATGCTGATCTTTCTGGCTATGTGAATGCTAGTTCAGATTAGCTGTAGCTGAGTAACTTGACAGTTCTAGGAAACATCTAGAGCAGAATGTGAACTAGCAGAATGCTGTCCCTGTTTATAGAACTAGCAAAGATGAAAGTAACTACAGTCGTGTGGTACTTAGTGGGGGATCAGCTGTTCAGCTGATTAAAAATGCTGGGTTCTTATACTGGTAGTTTATAGGAAGCCTGGGGTTGTTGTTCACCTTTGTAACTGATCTGTTCGAAATTGTAGGGCTAGAGAGTAAGCTAACTAGTATTCTTATATTTCATGGGTTCTTCAATTGCCAACTCATCCTGATTTCAACATGCTGAAAATGTGGCTGAAGAGACTAGAAATCAACTTGCACTACGTGTCTAATAGAGTGACATCTCAGTGTCATCACATTTTAGGCATCTGCAATGTGGTAGACATTCAGTATCAACACATACAGAATCATTGTTACTTGCATATCCAGAATGAAAACTCTAGTAGTTGTAGTAACTCAGTTTGATTTTTCACTTGACAGTTCAATACTACCATTCCGGATGCAAAAGTGCCAATCATTCAAAGACATATTAAAGGTTTATCAGTAAGTGGTTGTGGTTAATGATTATTTTTAATAGTGAGGAGAGGGACTTAAATCCTACAATATACAGAAAGCAGATGTCAGTTAATACTGTGTATCAATTTGCTGCTATCAGCAGAACTCACAGTTCCTTTCACATGGATTTTTAGTTGTTGAAGACAATTTGAACCAGAGGGAGTTGTGTATGTACCAAGCAGATGCTGATACTCTTGGCAAAGCACTCCATGTTAAATAGGCAAGCTAATGTATTTTTCAAGATACCATACAGAAAATAAATTTGTTCATTCTGTTTAATATATGCTTCTATTAAAAGCATTGAATACAGCTCTGTAATTTTCACTGGTTTCTGCAACTGTTTACTAAAAAATAATAAAACATAAACATTACTACTTCCTGAGTGGTAATACTAAAATAACTGTTTCAGTAACTTAGTTGCTATAGTTGAGCTGCTTAGCAGTGCTTAAGCTTGGGAACCAAAGCTTGAAAAAACACAGTCGTAGTTGTCTAGATTTCTATAGTAAGGCTGCTGTTAAATAGTATGAAGAATGAGAAAAGCCACAGTGTTTAAGAACACTCTTTAAAATGCTTCCATTTTATTAAAAAAGCCCTCAGTAGGTTTGTGTTAGATAAAGAACAATCATTTGTAATGTAACCTCAGACTGCACCTAATAGCAGTGTCCACAGGATTACTCAGATGGTAGAAATTTCTAACCAAGAATGTAGTTTACAGAGATAATAGCTTGAGAGATGATGCCAGACACTTCATTGACCATTTTATGATGATGGTGATGATGACATTGGAGACGGTGACAATCTCGTGCTAAAGCTCAGCTTAAGTTACTCATAGCTGTCCCAAATACCTTATCATGAGGGTGTTCTGAAGGCGTTGTATAGTGCTTCAGGTCTGAACAGTGCAGTGTCTTGCTGTTAACTCGGATAATGCTTTTTGTACCATGGCAACACAAAATACCTGATATTCTCAAAACAGTCTAGGAAGGCTCATCAGCCAAGTCACGTTGATCAAAGTACCTAGTGGAGAGAAGCGGAACACAGTAAGAAACCTGTAATGCAACATACTCCTTTGCCCTGAGTTGTTAGACCCCTTGCTTTCTAGCTCTTCTTTTAGTGTTTCTATCATAATTAGAGCTTGCAGTTCAGGGGGCTCATCCAAGGAAACCAGTAAGCTTAATTTACTTTTAGGTTTATCTTAAGTCCTTTTAGCTGAGGATATTTGCTACATAGGCCCAGGGCATTTTAATTGACTTCCACTTTAAAAGAATCTAGGTTAGGACAACAGTAATCACATACTTATTCTGGACATATTTTGCTGGTTTAGATATGTAAGTTGCATTACCTGCTAACTAAGCAGATTATCAAGTTCAGAGCTGATATTTGTTCTTCATTCTTGTTCTCCTGAAAGAGAAATAAATATTAGAACAGTTCTTTTGTTACCTGTGTCAAACAGAAAAGCTGTTACCTGCCATGTTACGTGCTTGTAATATTCCCTTCATTCTTGAGCAAACTTAGGATATGAAAAATTACTTACCAAGACTTCAAGAATTGAAAAATCATCCTCCTAATAATTTGCTAAGTTCAGGAAGTCCTTTGTGCAATGTTATATTAGATCTTACCTCTAGTACTCTGACTTCAGAGCATCGTCTTGCCAGCTGTCGAATAAGGGAGTGAGCTTCAGGTAGCAAAGGTTTTTCAAGGCATGCCAACAGTGCATAAAGCCATCTACCCTGTGTGTATTCAAGTAAGAAAGTTTTAATTATGAGCATTTCCTTGCCAACAGTGCATAAAGCCATCTACCCTGTGTGGATTCAAATAAGAAAGTTTTAATTATGAGCATTTCCTTGAAGTTTCTTGGAGTTCTTGTTATATAGAGTAGGCCTGAAGCATAGGTTTCAAAACAAAATTGCATTTAAGTGCTACTGCCAGAATTAAAAAGTTTTAAAGCCAAATTAGACACTACCCAGTAGAATTTTGTGCCTCTAGATAGGCTTCCTGTGAGCAGTACTCCTGGCTTTCCTGATTTTTTTTTTTTTTTTCTTAATACTAGCCAAGATATAAATTAATACAGCTTACACTATTAAAGTCTGAGGGAAGGATTATTTTAGTAATATCTAAAGATTATTACTTATCTATTAATTTTTAACTTCACAAATGGTGGAAAAACATTCCTGAACAGTGAATGTATCAAGTCAGATCTTTGTGGAATTAATGCTGTTGGATCAGCTTTAAGACTTGCACCATTGTGAAAACATGTCCTTAGCATTTTACTTCACTGAATTCTACTGCATGCTTATCAAATGTAACTTCTGCTACCAGTCTAACTTCTTAATTTAATTCCAGTGTCTAGTGGCTTTCATTATGGGAATAAACTAAAAGTCAACATGCACATTCTCTGCAGCATATTGGTTAAAAAGAAAACAGTCCTACAGAGAAGGACAGAACATGAAAGGCCTTTAAGTGACTCAAAAATAGTGAAACTGTGTTTAGTATTATGGAAGTAATTTTTCATTACTTTCTTGCTTTTTGGTACTGAATGAGATAAGATGCATCCACCAAGGTCTTTTGTAGATACGATGCCATTACATAGGTAGTCAATTTAGTTCTGGCCAAACTCCATGCTAATCTACCCTGCCAATCAGAATTTCGTACTAGGTTTAATTTGTCACCACACTAATGCAGCTAAGCTTTCTCATCTGTGCTGCATATGGAAAGATTAAATATGTCTTTGCCAGCACACTGTCATGCATCTCCAAACTAAAATGGCCATGTCGGTAAATACAGCGTACATCACCCTGACAGCTTAAGCTGGTCAGAATCAAAGCTGCTGCAGTCTGACCCTCTTTTCTCCCCAATGCGAACACTCATCTAACCTTGTGGTTTAAGTTAGTGTGGGGAATGATAAAAAGGGGAGGGGGGTTTGGCAGTACTTGATAGATCTGTATCTGTTATGTTTTGTAATTAGCCTTGCAAAAAGTTCTGTGAATACTCATTTCAGTATCTAATCAAGAAAGTTTTGAAAGTAACTGAATATGATACATGCATCTAGAGAACTCTTTAGAAAGTAGTTTTATATAAAATCATGAACAATTTATCCCTTGTTTAACACGTTCATGTGCAAGTAGTTAGAATGAATTAAAAATTACCAGTTCTGGAGTAAATTTTTTCTCTCCAAACCAGCTTATCAGGTATTCTAAGACACTGGTTACTGTTGCCTTCAAAAGAGGAACAAAGAGACAATACAATATCTGCAATGTTTTGTTTTGCTGTCCTTCCATCCCAAGAATTGTATTATAAAAAAGCAATGTGATTTTTTAAAAATATACACATTATGTATTTCTACTTCACTGTGATACTATATGGTATTTATTCCAGGTTGAAGTTACATATAAGGGTAGAGTAAGTGTTAAAGCACCAGTTCCTGGAAAAAAATTTGTATAAAATAGTCCTAGGTTCAGCTGGGAAGTAATTTTCTGTGTTAACAAAAAGTTATGGTTAAGTTACAGATTAGGAAAGAGGCATCACACTTGAGTGGTTGTTTCTTTATAAAGGTGACTAGTGGGAAACATAGTAAAGGAAGGGTAAGTGTGATTCTTCTAGCCTTGCAATGTACGCAAGAGTTCACTATCAAGTTGAAGGAGCGCACTTAAACACTAAATGAGAAATCTTAAAAACACTCCCAAGCACCTAATGGGGCATTCAGCAAAAAATTCAAAGATTAAATGTTCTATAGAGAAATTACAAGGACAAAATACTCTTAAAACTAGTCATGATAAATATTTACTAGTAAAGTTGTTTGTAGCTGAAGGCAAGATTATGTGTTTTCCTTGTAAATATACAATAATTGTTGTAATAAACAATTGCCTACTCTAGCACAGAAAAATAGGTAAGACCTCTACAACAGATAGAATATGAGAAATAATGATTTATGTAATGTCGCTATGGGATTTTAAGAGGTAGGCTTACCTGATTCATTCTGCTTACAATACTTAGCAAAGGGGGAAAGCCCACCTGAAAAAATCAAGTTCGAAAATGCAGACATTATCATAAACATTTTTGTTCTAATTTAGAACATACTAACATTTTGATGTGATGCTCAGACATTTGTAGTGATTTGAAAGTCTGTTCTGAGCTTCGAAATATATATAAAAAAAAATCTTCAAGCAAGTTCAAGATAAGGTCCAGTCAAATTTGGTATCAAAGAACCTTGTTTTTACTGCTATTTGTTAAAGTTTTGTTTTTTCAAAATGATGCAGTGAAGGGCATGTTTGTAGGATAGCATGTATGAGGACAGAAACCACATATCACCATTCAACAAAACATTAAAGCAGACTATGTAGAAAGCTTTCCGTTCAGTTCAGTGAGCAACAAAGTGATGTGATTTAGCTGGTAACAGATGAAGGAACTCTAACTTTTTGACTGAAGGGATAGACTTTTCCTCTGCTTCACTCAGTTTCCACTTGAAAGGGAAGAAAAATTGGGCTTTCTGGGCTCATTGGAGAGCCTACTTCCTATTTAGCACAAAGTGGTAATAAACTGTAGGATTGTTTCTGGCAGTTACTCTTGAAAATAGCAGCTGAAAATTAGATAGAAGTCCTATACTCACCTTTATGTAATCAATTCCTAGATTTTCATTATCAGATAGTGCATCTATTTCTGAGTATACTTTTTCACCCAGGCAGAACTTCTTCCAGCCTTCCTCATCCTCTGATTTTGGCTGAAGTAAATAAAAATAAGTTAAAACCGTGAAATATTGCCATCTTGAAGACAGTGAAGAAAAGACATGATAATATTCACAAGTTGTTACATTAAACTGTAAAGCAAGATTAACCACGCATTTAATGACTGGAAAAAAACCACAGCACTGTTATGAATTCTACTCACCATAGTAACATTGCTGTCCAAATGTTGTGACCGCCAGTGATTTCTGTGCTTGTTCAGGCTCTGAGTAATTAAAACAAAGCCAAATCATAGTTTAACTTTGCAGTTATTTTATCTGAGCCATAATTGCTCTTCATTATTCTTAAAATGTATAAAGAGTGTATTTTATGATGTTCTATAAATCAAGAGAGGCATAACTGGCGAAGTATTTCCCATGCCTCTTAGTAGAAGCGTAACTAAGTTGCTCATGCTGGATTTCTGGAAGTAATGTTAAAAGCTGAAGGAATTTAAAGTCGACTACATAAAGTTAAGTTGAGGTAGTAAGCTTTAATAGTCTTCTAGAATTTTCTTGGTGTAACAAGCTTAAGAAAAAAACCCCCTGATTTAGTCCAAAAGCACACATAAAGCCAATATCCTGTTTCCAACAGTGGTCTGCATCTGTATCAGATGTCTACAGAACTGTTAGAAAGGTGGCAAGTGTGCTTTCCTAGCATATTTCTTCTACCTGACAGGGATGCCATATAAGACAAATTGGCCTGCTTGACAGTTCCCTGGACAGAGGTGTAAACTTTTTGTAACAAGAAATTTTTCCCCCAGTCCAATTGTTATTGTAGCAGTAAAAATGACCACTAACAACTCTGTAACTAACAGTAGCTGATGCATAGTGTTTAAACAAGTGACTTCTGATGCTCTTTTTTCTCTTAACTATTTTTTAGGATATTCTCATACTTCACAGCGTTAATTCTGGCACAGATGAGAGGACAATTGATTTGTGTATAAAAGAAATACCTGTGTAGTGAATATGCCTTTAGATGTCAGTTTCCTTAGTTCTACTAAAACCTTAGATTATGCCTAATATACAATATACAGTGTGATACCTTGTAGAAATAGGGGCTAGCTCAATGTTTACAATGTAGATGCAGTAGTACAGATCACTGATTTACCTCCCTGAAAAAACAGGGTAAATGAGCTTATGCAAAGTTGAGTGCTACAGCAGCTTCAGGGCAGCTGGTTATACTTCAGTTACTTGAGGTATTCCTACAATGCAGTATCAATGCATTGTAAACATGCCTTCTGCAGTACTGGAGCCA
Organism: Aquila chrysaetos chrysaetos; assembly: GCF_900496995.4. Taxonomy (NCBI): domain Eukaryota; kingdom Metazoa; phylum Chordata; class Aves; order Accipitriformes; family Accipitridae; genus Aquila; species Aquila chrysaetos. Next base: position 27,722,140 of record NC_044005.1, read on the forward strand.
TAAATGATCTCTACTTATCTCTTTATTATGTTTTGCATTTCACCTTGTTTGAACTGTGGATAGAGAGAGAGACTGCTTGATTCTCCTTTTTTGTTCTGTTATTTAAGAGCAGGGTGGAAACGCAGTAGGCAAGATTTAAGTCTGTGCTAACACTACAACCTTACAAATACATTCTACCAAATCAGTATTTCCCCTCATAATGGGTGCCACCACTGTCAGCAGTATCCTGAATGGACAGTGTGTTCTACATACATGGATTTCCTGGTGCGTTAGAATCTACTTGTTTTTCAGTTACTGTTGAGTTCTGCAGAATATTCCTGCTAGCACTAGGTTTGAATATAACTGCATAACATCACAGGGATTTTTTTCCTCCCTCAGCTACTCTATATCATTTAATCTAAATACTGACAGCTATTTTTGCTGAAGTTGAAGGATAATTTTTTTTAAACATGACTCTCTCAAGAGGTTTATCAGAGGTTTAAAAGCCACACAGTATATACTCAATTCTTTTTCAAGAACTTAAAACATTTGTCCTACCATAAAGTCATAACATTTCTATAATAGATATAAGGTTGTTGCCCGTAAAGCACAGATGTGTTCTATCTAGACAGTGCAAGTCCCCTCACACACACCATTTTGTACCTGACGAACAGCTGAGAAATTGGCCACTTGCTGCTGCTGCCACTTGAGCGTTGGAGAGTATCCTTCAGGAGCAGGCTGACATCCAGAAATCTAAGAAAACACTGGCAATAATTATAATGTAAAGAAAGCTTTATAAGAAGAACCCTTAAGAGCAAGAGAATCAGTAAATATTTACTATCGGGTAAACAATATCCTTTAAATCTTTGCTTAAGGAAGGTAATTTCATGACCACATCCAAGACTGACTTAACAGATGGTTTAGACAAAATTTCTTCTGACTCTTCTCATATGCAAATAAGAAGGAAGACTAAGTATTCAAAATACATGATCAAAGAATTATTTAAGGTCTTCTTTTTAGCAATTGTTCTGCCTTAATTTCCCTGTTTATAAAAAGCAGGGTGCTGTTTCCTTATCTTGGACAGCTGCTATGAATCTCAGGAGTTCTACTTGCCAAGATAATAAATTGAGGAAGACAGAAGACCACCGAAGTATCTTTTAGGAAATTAACTCTGACAGTTAAGTAGACAGAACCTCTTTAAAGATTAGCATGAAAGATTTATTTAAAAAAACCAAACACCTTTCTACAAATGTTTAAGAATGCCACTACAAAGAGATGAGACAAATGAACTGAATAGTCACAGAAGTTACATGGTTATATGTCAGTACTAGAAACTCTTCTTGAGCAATCTAGTAGGTAAATTTCAGATTATAGTTTTCACTAGAAAAAGGCAAACTTGGTCTCTTGAACTATTTGAAAGCAGACTAAAGACCATGCTGGCAGGGCAGTGTGACAACAGAAAAATCTGCTTGGGCAGTAAGGAAAAATTCCAATAAAATATTCCACAAAAAGGAAAGAAGTGGTGCTAGAATTTCATCTAACTTTAGCAAAGCTTAGTTGCTTTTACTACCCTTACCCTAGATGTATATTTAAACCTAAATATAGGTATGGAGGTATCTTTTGTCTAAAGTTTATGCAGGTTTTTTGATTAAATACTTGTAAAATTTAATGCAACATTTGATTTCCTCAGACAGTAAAATAGTCTGCTGTGTATCAAACAGTATGGATATTACCAATTTAGATCAGTTAAATACTGCTGTTAGCCAGCAGTTGAACAGGTGCTTCTTCAAACCCAGACATTTAATTCTGTAGATGCTTTTAAAATCCAGCAGTGCTATTTAGTTATGCCAACCGCTCCCCCAAATTAATACAAACATTATGATATTAAAGCCTTTCCCCTTAATTTTTTTCCTCTCAAAACAAAACATGTAAAATCTCTCAAACTTACCGAAATGTTTACTGTCTGCTTCTTTCTCAATTTTTTGGGGTCTATTTGCGCCACGACCACATCTGGACATCGAGCTGCTTCAATCCTACAAAATAAAATCAAGTGGCTGCATTTTTTTCTTTTTGTAACAGGTGGTTATATGCCGGGTGTCTCTGAAATACTGCACCTGCGGAAACCTTCAGGTGAGTAAAACACCCACTATACGGGCAATTATTACAGAGGGTTTGACTTGAGAGTTACAGATCGAGTATTCTCAGTTGCTACACGACTGCTCTGGCCTCCTCGGAGCTTGCTTACATCCTAACTTGCCCGAAGCGCGGCCCCGGGAGGTCGCCGCTGCCGGTACGGAGAGCCAAGAACGGGACCTCCACCTTTCTGCGGGAAGCAGGGCGGCACCGGCCCCCAGAGCTGCGGATCGCTGTGGAGCTGCGAGCCTGCCCGAGGCTCGCCGCCGCCAAGCGCGGCGTGCAGCGGGCGTTCCGCGGCCCCACAGAAGCAGCAGCCCCACAGAAAGCGGACGGGTTTAGAGGCGATGCCGGACGGGATCCCCGCCGCGCCGGGAGCACTGGGGAAACGGCTCTTCTGGCTGCGGCTGGCAGGTTAACGATAGCACGACGCAGCAGCCCCCGCGCACCCCAAGGCGAAGCTCGGCCCGGGCAGCATCGGCAGCCGCGCCGCTCCGGCGCGGAGGTGACGGCGGCGGGCCCGGCCCGCCGCCCCGGCCCGCGGGAGCGTAGCCCTGCCGCCCCGCCACTCACTGGACGCGCTTCAGGTACTCCTGGGGCGTCCTGGGAGGCACCGTGGGGTCGAAGTCCTCGGCCAAGTCACAGTCATCCACGGGCAGCAGCCGCGGCATCAGCTCCTCCACGCCCGGCTCCATGGCCACGCCGCTACGGCCGCCCGCGCTCCGCCGCTCCCCCCCCCCGGCCGCGGAGGCCGCCTCACCGGGCAGCGCTGGGGCCGGCCCGCCGCGACGCAGGCGCGCTGGGAGGCGGCGCGAGGGGCGGGTTGCTCTCGCGAGAGCGGCGGCGCTGAGCGGGAACGTGCGGGGCCCTGACGGCGGGGCGGGGGCCTGCCCGCGGTGCCCGCCGCCTCCTCGGCAGCGGCGAGCGCGTCCTCGGGGTTAACGGCATAGGGAGCGCGTCCCGGGAGCGCTGCCTTTATAAACACCCGCGGGCCTCCCGTCTCCTCGTGGTCCTTGCGCCCTTGATAAGGGCGCGTTGGTATTGCGCTCTGACGTAGAGGTGATACCGTGAACGTGCTCAGTGCTTGGGGCTGCGGCACCGGGGAAGAAACCCCCAAGCCCTGAGCGGCGGCCTGCTCTGGAGGTGGCGGCTGCCCTGAAAACCCGGGGAGGGGAACAAAAGGAAATTTGGCCAAAGAGCAGTGCAGAAGGTGGCTGTGCCAATTCACTGCCCATCAAATTAGGCCTCTTTCTGTGGTGAATCGGTGTAAGCCCTTAATAACCATTTTTGTTAGGCCCTGTGCGGTTATTCTAATATACCGTGGTTTTTGCGAGTGGTTCTTTAAAACTCATCCATTAGTGTTTTCTACCTGTGGACATCTAGTAGTAATAATACCTGTCCCTTCCTTGAAATGCTTTGAGATCTGTGGATGAAATCAGTTACATAAAAGTTAATTGCTATAAATTTAAACAGAGTTCTCATTGTGGAAGGGTCTGTGCCTGAGTTTTTATTTTGTTGCTGTATGGGTTTATCTAAATACTATTATGAGGGAGTATCCATGTGCCAAATCAAAAGCAAGGTAGCGTTAGCACAGAGGGGGGTCGTTTCTCAGTTCAGATAAAAAGCAGAAGCATAACGCTGTAATCATTTTGTATTATGAAATTCCTGTTATGTAAAATGTCAATCTGTATATTATTTTTTCCTATTAGTTCTGCATGCAAAGTCAGTTTGGTGCTACCCACAGTCCATCTAGTAGATGGGAGTAGCTCTGAATACTTCTGACATAAGTTCAAAACAAGCAATGCTTTTTTTTCTGCAAGGCTGTATTTTAGCAGTTCTGAACAAACATCTACCCTAACTCCTCCTCTCCACTGGCTTTTGTTTGTTTTAAGGTGTTTCCAAAACCACCTACGTGTAACAGGGAGCTTTAATTCTGAAACCCGGATCTAACATCCTACTCGAGTATTCAACAATTGCAGTCACCACTAGAAATAAAACCTGCTTAGCTAAAACTACAGTGAGATTTCTGGAAAGGCTGACCAATGGTCAAGACAAAAACTTAGGTGAGTCCAGCTGTAAAAAGTTCTAATACTTTGGTAATATTCAGAACTTATTTTTTCTATTTGTCGCGAAGTCAAGAACTATGAACAGAAAGAGAAACCACAGATAGAAATATACTTTAAATAGACTTTCTATCTTTACTTTTTCTGGAACTTTCCATTGATATTTTTAAAATGAAGTAATGTATTTTTAATTATTACAGGTAGTCTTCCACGGATAATAAAATTGTTCCTAACAAGTTTTACCAACAATGTTGATGCAGTGGCTAGTAAACACGACTCACTGGAGGAAGAGGAAAAAGAAACTGGAAATGAATATTCTTTCTCCTCAACTGCCTAGGCATTATGGAAGAGTACTTTTCCAAAGATGGGGTGAGTTGCCATCAGTGGATACGCACTGCTGACTTAAAAAATCTAACACATCAAAATTCTGCATTAAGAAAAATGAAATGCTTTCACTGTACATTCTAATACAATAAAGTATTTTCTTGTAATGAGTATACACCATGTTAGGGTCCTATTTGCTGTTCTGTTTTTTTGCTTCTCCTTGCTTTTCTCTGTGGTTTGCACCATTGTAACAGCTGTCACATTTCTTGAAGTTTAGAGCATTGGATTGAGTCATTATGCAATGAAATTTAATTGTGCTAATGACTGATTAAAAATACTGTATACCTTTTATTTGTAGTGAACTTTCAGAATAGTAGACTTTCCTGTTCTTCCTTCTTCCCTTTTAAGTGTCAGTTGCCTCTTTTTCTCTTGTCTATAGAGTTCATCCCGAAGTTCTGACTTTGGGACTTGCCTCTTTTCAGTGTAACTTTCTGAAAATGTTTCACAGAGTATTTGAGTACTTTTGAAATTATTGCTGAATTGCTTTCTGTGCATCTGTTTGAATCGCCCTGTTGTGTGGGTTTTTTTTTTTTTTTTTTTTTTTTTTACAGACTGAGGAGGTTACATGTCCTTGGCAAGCTACTGCTTAATGCTCCCACAACCGGCAGTGAGATTTGTGGATGTGGAAATTTAAAATCCCTCCCTTTAAGTTCTGCTGTTGTTACCTGCTCATGTTTTTAGGCTGAAGAGGACTGGCAAACAATACTGGAAATAGTAATGGCATAGAAATTCTATGATAATTACATTTGACATATAAGAAAAGAGGATAAGGATGTTTTAGTCACTTATATTTGTTTGGTGGTCATAGCATGTTTTCAGAGCTGTGGTGATGGAGGACGTGGTAGTGAGCAGAAAGTTTTTCAGTCCTCCCCCATGTCCATATGGGTTGCACTGAGATATCTCAGGAAAGAGAGAAGTTACTGTTCTAGCCTTTTGTGGCAGGCTTGCTTAAAACGATTCTGAAGTGCCCTGAAATGTAAGCATCACTGTAACTTGGGTTTGGGGGAAAAAAGATAACCACACTCACAAAACCTGAACAAAACTGTACAGTTAATGGCTACATGAAAGTTATTGTGTGGATAGTAAATAAACGTGTTATATTTCTCAATATTTATAAATATGAGATAAAGTATTGTCTCAGGCTAAAAAACACCAGGAATATAATTTCAATATATTTTTTCCCAGGCAGTCCGAAGAAACACGTAAACAATCTTCCAGATTAAAAAGTTGCCATAAATGCACATGGTGGAAGACTGGCAACAAGCAGGGTTGAATTCCAGGACTCCCAGCAGCCCGGCTGGCTTGGTCCCGAGGATTTCCCTGAAACAGCCCCTCGCAAGCAGAGAACAAAGCAGCAGCAGCAGCGGAGCAGTACATCCACCGCCGGGGACGAGGACGGCTCCGGTAACTGCGGGCAGAGGCGCAGCCCCGGGCGAGCCGAGCGCAGCCGAAGGGTAGGGAAGGCAAAACTCCCCCCGGTGGCCGCGATGCCTCCTTTCCCGAACGGTTTTAGGAGCGAGATCGAGACAAACGACCTTTAGAAGAAATCTGAAAGCCGAACGGGGCAGAAAGCACAGGCGAGCAGGAGCCGTCAGGACGGTGAACCGAAGGTGAGCGGTGAGGGATGACTGACACCGGGCCCCTCCGCTCCGCTCGCCGCTGAGGGCCGCGGGGCACAGGCGGGCTGGCCCGGCGGGAGCGGGGCCGCAGCGGGGCGCGGCGAGGACTACCCCCTGTGTGCGAGGCGGGGAGCGGCGGGGTAGCCGCGCAGCAGAGCCCGCCCCCCGCCCCGGCCCGCCGCTCTCTGCCCCTTGACGTGGCGCGAACTCTCCCATCAGCCATGTTGACTGCGTCGGCAGCGCCGGGGCGGCTGCGTGCGTGCGGCGGAGAGCGAGGGAGGCGGCGGTGGCGGCCGGGACGCGGGGTGAGCGGGCAGGGCAGGGGCTGGGGGGGGGGGGGCGGCGGAGGGCGCGGGGAGCCGGAGCGGGCCGGCGGCGCGACCTGGGGGGTGCCGCGGTGAGGAGAATCCTTCGCCGGCGCCGTGGCGGCAGCCCCTCTCCTCGCGCTGCGCGGGTACGGGGGGCACCCCAGCCCTCGGGCCGTGGGGCTCCCGCCCGGCTGCTGCGGCAGGAGGGAGCGCGGTGGGGCGCTCCCCGCTTCCCCTCACGAGCCTTGGGGCGCTCACGCCGCCCTCCGTGGCGGTGGGGGGGCGGACCCCCGGGCGGCCCCGAGGGGCCGGGGGTACCGCCGGCGGCTGGTCAGCGCCGCCCGCGGCCTCCCGGGCCCCGGGCCAGGGGTGCGTGCGCCCCTTCCGATGGGGCGGGGAGCGCCCAGCCTGGCCGCCGCGGCGGAGGCCGGCTCGGGGCAGTGCGAGCGGCCGCCGAGGGCCCCGTCGGGGGGCACTCGGGTAGGGCCGGCGGGGCACGGCCTTTGGACGGCCGGTCCTGCGCCGGGTGTGCAGGGCGGCTCGCTCCGGCAGCGGCTGCAGCGCTGCTGTCGTGGAGCTCTTCTGTACCCGCGTCGTGCCGCTGCCGGGGGCTCGGACAGGGGCGCCTTGCGATATAGGTAAAGCTACACAAAAATGGTGTTTAGGCAGGCCCTGCTGCATTTGATTATGTGGTTTTAATTTAGGTGGGTTATTACATAAACTGGGTGTTTTTTTCCTAAAAAAAAAAAAGTCCTCAGTGAGCAAAACTGGGAGAGCAGGTTTGGAGGATGGCTGCGTTTGAGTAGTGAAAATGAAATTCTTAATGTTGTCAGTTTGACAACTTGAAGTTGCTTTAGATAAGTACTAAGTCATTCTCCTCATATATTTGTCTTCTCCTTGGAATTGAAATAGATTTGTATCTGAAATGCTGATTTTGGCATACAAAAGGAATTAAAGGTTTATTCTTAATCTCTTATTTTACCAGATTGTTAGTGCATAATAAACTGAAAGAATAGGTTTGTTGTAAGAAAAGCGCACAGTGAACTGTACTGATTTAGTGGTATGTAAATATGTGGTCATATGAGGGACTCTGATCCATCTGTGCTGGAGCTCTTAAAGTGCTGTAGAAAGAGAAATGTTTTGATTTCGTTTGTATGTGTGTCCAAGGATTAGTGGATATTATTTTGGTGATCTTCTCTGTTGGGACACATTTACGTGTGGTGTGTAAATGTTTAAAGGTGCTGAGATGAAGGAGGAGCTTTTAGAATAATCTATTTTGAAGAAACGATCGTTACAGTTTGCAGTTGTTTCTAGGAGCATTTCAAAATAACATCTTTTCAAAGTAATGTATTTCAAAACCATTTATTCAGCTATAGGATAGCTTTCTGAATGGTCTATCAAGCACATTTGATGTGTGCAATGGTTAGAAAGTCTTAACTGTACTCTGGCATCTAGTCAGATTTCATGAATGCTATTACTGACCTGAGAATCAAGCCTTCATAGTCAGGTATAATCTGTGCAATTGACTCTTTGTGCATTTCAGATGTGGCTTCTTTGTGTGACACAGAGTGAGATTGCCATGGTGTGGGGATGCAAGGTAAATTCAGCCTCAGCAGTGGGAGGGAGGAAGAAAGCAAGCCAGGAAGGACTGCTGGTCTTGTCTGGATGTCCCATTCTGCAGCAAAGCTAAAGTAGTGACACCCCAAGATGGGAGCTGTTGCTGTTCAGCTGTTCTGAAAATCACTTTTCTGTGGTCTTCTGAGCTGGGCAGTACGTATTTTGTGGCATTCAGGTGTGTGAAGTTTGGTATGTAGCCTGTAGATCAGGAGGGTTTGCTATTCCAATGTAATACATCTGCACACCTATCCCAGAAAATGTGCCTGCGTAGCTATAACAATGGTACTGAAACTGAACGTAACCTATCAGACTGTGAGTTTCACATTTGATGAATGATGAAATATGTAAGCATTATTGGCTCTTGTAAGGGAAGAAAAGGATGGAAGAAAAGATGGAGGAAAATCTATTAGCAGGTTCTGCCTTCTGAATAGGAAATGCATACTTTACTAGAAGGTGACAGTATTTAACTCAATAAATGCAACAGATCTTTTATGTATATATGTGTACTTTATTAGTCACCGCACACTGGTGTTCGTACATTGCCCTCTGAGGAGCAGTAACTGAATGGTAAAAGTAATGTCCACGTAAAACCATTTCAAACATAGCTAGAGTAAAATGTGGAGGAAAGATTTTAAAGTCCAGTACAGAAGGTGGGAGTTCACGTTGCAGTGTGTGGAGATGGAGTTGGTGGACTTTGTAGCAGATGCCTATGGAATGGCTGAAATGGCCTTTAAGTTGCAATTTTCTCTGTCTTCTCAGGAGGTAATTTTAAAAGGAGATATTATTCAATTTGTGGGTATAGCTGAGAAAGTTGCCTCAAGCAGATTATTGTATCAATACCTCATTTTTCAGGGATAATGTTCCTTCACCTTTTTTACAAAACACTGATGGATTTTGATGTATTAGGAAAGAAATCTCTTAAATTCTAGATCCTTTTCCAATACCAGACTGTTCTTTCCTCTCATAGCTGAATTACCTTATGTCTACGATCCCTCTGTACTAATTATGACTTCCAGATATCCTCTCCCTTTGCTTTCACTGAGTTTTGTTCCCTGCCTGATGGCCTTGTTCAGCCCAATGGCCTTGCAGCAATTTGAGTAAAAGTGATTGTGGAAATGCTTTTCTGCACAAAGTCCCGTATGGCTCCTTGTGTTGCAATTGCCATGACATGTAGATTTGCTCCTAATATCAGTAAGATGACATGTCCATTAAAATGTTGGCAGAATAATTATCATAGTATTTCTGTTACAATGTGGAGATAAGGGATAGTGATAGCACCTGTGGAAAACTTTGAGAAGTGTACTCTATAGAGTTAAGCTTGCCTGTCAGTCTGTGTTTTATAGGAACAATTTTGAGACTGCTTTTTGTAGCTATCATCACATGCTGACAGTTGGTTATCTCCTAATGATATTAACTGTGAAATGTGGGGCTTCTCTGTTTTATGGATGTTGTTAGTCTGTTTTCTTAAAAGTCAGCATTAGAATAAACCCATTAAGTTAAACTATAATTTAAAAGAACTTGAAAAGTTTTTAACTGTCATAGAAACTAAAGCTGCAATGCCATTATAATTTTAGTAAAGAGAGCTAGGTCTTTATAAATGGAGAGTTTCACAGGAGTCTCCTTTAGCATATGTAATTGCAGGACTAAGAAAGTCAGTGTGCTTGTGAGAATTCCTGATTTAAATCCCAATCCAGGAGGATTCCAGCATTTCTAAAAGCTGTTCATTAACTTAGTACAGCCTAAATTGAGACCTAGGAGTATTTTCCCAGACTACCTCTTCGGTGGTTCACTTAGACTTTTACAGTAAATTCTTAATTATTAGGCTAGGCAGTGGGAGTTTAGGTATCCTAGTTGCTGCAAAGTCTGTACTCGATGTATTATAAAATGTACTGGGAAGCACGCAGCAGGTATTCAGGAACAGTGTGTATATAGCTGAGGGTTTTTGGGTTGGGGGGAGGGAGTGTGCTTCTTGCTGGCTTTCCCAGATGTTCACAGGTACCTGTTGAGCTTTTCAGATGTGTCTGTGTTCCCCAGTGCTCCAGCTTCTGAGTAACTGTAGCTGAAGATTTTGAAAGCCTTAGGTTGGTGCCCCAAATGGTAAATTTGAGTTGAAACAATTGTTGAAAGGTGCATCTTCATAGATAATGTAGTGGAATATGGCACTTGTATTTCTTACAAAGTTCTTCCCTAGCATTGCTGTAGAGATGTACTGTTGTGGAATGTTATGTTGTTATTCCTTTATATTTGCATGTAGGCTGCATCATGAGTTACTGAAAATAGGGTTAGAAAACTCTTACAAAATTTGATACAGCAGAAGACATTAAACAAGTACACTTAGGAGAAATACTTTTTGCTATTCGATTCTTAAAAGAAGTTAGAGGATTAAACAGTTTGCAAGAATGAATCATTCTTGAATAATGAATAGAATGAATAACTAAGTGCATTAGTGAAAGTCCTTAAAGCAGCGTGTATATTTTTTTGTAAGCAAGTCTTTTTATAGTGTTAGCGTGCTGTGTATTCTCTACTCTGACCTACCCTAGAATTATTGCTTTATTTGTAACATTCCTTGCCTGAGTTTGTTGTTTTAAGTCAGGAAGTGATCAGAAATGGACTATTTTAACGCTAGGTATTTAACTTGCAACATATCAAATATTTGTTATTTTGAAGAGGTTGCTGCATGCTAGGAGTCTTAATTTCTTTTTGTTTCACCTTGGTATTCTGTGCATTGCCTTTAGGATTTAAGCATTCCAACACTCTGCTAATGGTTATCTTTTTATTTTAGTGATAAACAGAGAAGTGGACCATGACAACCTTCCTGGAATTTATCCAGCAGAATGAGGACAGAGATGGAGTTAGATTCAGCTGGAATGTTTGGCCTTCAAGTCGTCTTGAAGCCACAAGAATGGTAGTCCCGGTGGCTGCCCTCTTCACACCACTGAAGGAACGGCCAGACTTGCCTCCTATTCAGTATGAGCCAGTTTTGTGCAGTAGGACCACGTGTCGAGCTGTTCTGAATCCCTTATGGTAAACCTAATACATACGATATGCCAATATTTTACCTTACAAACAATATTTAGAATAGTGCTACTTAAACTATGCAAAAGATCTGGTGTGTGGAAGTTCAAGTACTCCTCACATGAGTATACAGCTCAGACTTCCAGATCTTAGAAGTTTCTGCACATAGATTTGCATATGTAACATATATACTTAAAGCATAGCTTTCATTTAACCAGTCTTTTCAACGTACTTAAGTAATGATTAGGTATGTTATTTTTCTGGAACTACATATCTTGTGAGTTAGTATACTCCTGCATTTTGTCTCTAGAAGATTATTTGGGTAAAAAGTTACTTTGCTGTATCTTTTTAACTATTGGGCCCTGATATAGGTTAATTTCCAAATGAAATAAACTATGTTTATTGCTGACCTTAGTTAATTTGTAGACCAAAGTAGGTTAGCTTACTGAAACAGAAGCTGAAAGATGTGATAAACATAGATAGATACATCAGAAGGAGGCATGAAAGGGGGTGAAAAGCTGTTTAAGCTCAAGGGTGATATTGGCACAAGCACAAATTGTGGACTAGTCATGGATAAGTTTAGGTTGGAAGCAGAAGTGTTTCATATGTCATTCCAATCACAGAAGTATGGAAAGGAAATGGAACAAAATCTAAGGTGGAGTTTGATAGGCATGAGAAAGGTACTGAGTGATAGTGAGAGATTAGACATGGTGTAAAAGATCCTGTAGAATGAACTCAATTTTATGAACGACTTGTCCCTGCTTGGGAGAAAAGACAATTTCAAAGCAGATGTAAAACTGTTTCAGTATTAAATAGACACAGTGGCTGATGATACTGTAAGTCAGACTTAGTGGAAGCTAACTTTTTTGGAAGCATTATCTTTTATTGAGGACTGGAAGAAAAATAATGGAAAGACAGAGCTGTAAAGGGTCAGTCAGATCCCTGATATTACACTGAACTGTGTACACTTTTCCTGTATCATGTGTGCAAGTCATGACTGGATTTTTTTTTTTTTTTTTAACAAGTTGTGATTAGAGACTCAATTTGGGGGGACCTTTTGAAGCCTGTGTGGCACAGCGAATCGGGCTAGATAACCTGCAGCCCCTGAAATTGGTATAGATCATTTGATCTCAATAGAGCTGTGTTGTGTTTACAGCATGCTGGGACTTATCCAAAGATTTAATGATGTTTTAAAAAGACTTGCCCTTGTAGGCAGGAGAAGATGTGATAGCAAGAAGTGTACATTGAAAACATGTAAAGTTTACTTTCCCTTAAGATGTGAGTACGACTTTGTAAGACATCTGTATGGCATGAAGATACAAGTTGCATTTTTTATTTTAACTATTTGAATACTAATAAAAATGTAGATAAAAGGAAGTAGGCACATCAACTGAAAAAAACGTTACTTTCACTAGAGAAAGAGCTGCTAAGTTGGAACCTGTTTTTTTAGGGCATAAGGTATACTCAGGATAGTCCCAGACTGACACCTAATAGACAGGCTGAGAAGGGAGAAAAACGCAAAGGTGGGGAGAGTTAAAATTATTTGCCTAAAACCACGCGGAAAATCTCTAATAAAGGTGCTGAGTCTGTATTCTTACATTTCTTATTTGCTTCTTTTCCTTGAAGACCATTCTTCCTCTCTAAAGACAATAATTTGCCTGATATATCTGTGTAAGACTACACTTGTTTTGAATTTGTAGTATGGCTATTTAGGAGAAAGATGTTAGGAGGAAGCTTTTTCAAAGTCAACCTCTTTTTGAAAAAAAATTTTGCATGTTGTTGCAAATTCCTCAGTGGAGGAAAATGAATTGTTCATGCTATATAAACTTTTCTTATTGTATTTTTATAGCCAAGTGGATTATCGAGCAAAACTCTGGGCTTGCAACTTCTGTTATCAGAGAAATCAGGTAAGAAAATGAAACATTCAGGATATAGAAAATCTTTTTTATAAGGTAAAAGTGAAAATCCTCATTTTTCAAATTATAGTTGAGAACTGAAGTAGACAGCAAGAGCATGAGTGTGCAGCTATATCTTCAGGGATTGCATTGAGATTTTTTTCATGACAGGAATAGTGAACATCTGTTGCAGAGGAAGGTAGTCTATATGTATGTTTTTGTAGAAGTTGTAATCTTTTATTTATACTTAATTTCTTTGTGTTTATTTGCAGTTTCCTCCTACCTATGCTGGCATATCTGAAATGAATCAGCCAGCTGAACTTTTGCCTCAGTTCTCCAGCATTGAATATGTAGTACAGGTAAAGTCCTTAAATAAAATCTTCAACTTCTGTAGCCTTGCAATATACAAAAGAATTAATTTCAATTTTATTTCTTCACTGCATTTTAATGACTGTGAGTCTATATGTGCTTGTTAGTAGCTTGAACATTTATGTCATCAATTGGAAATGGAAAACATAACTTTTTATAAGAACACAAGGATGGCTAACAAGACTGGTTTAAAAAAAAAAAAAGTGGTCTCTTCTAAAGGCAATATTTCTGTTAGGTCTGTTTCTTTACCAGGAGTTTAATTTGTGTTTGTATTGGGGGTCTGCTTACTGCTGTTGCTTGCTCAAATGATTTCAGTTCAAATTTGGCTGACTGTTGATTCATGTCTCATTAATCATTTGAATTTAAGTTTGTATTTGAATGATTATGAGTTAGTCTTAGGGCTAGCTGGTTTAGAGAAAACAGCTAATACATATTCAATTCAGGTGTTTGAATTTTAATATTAATTGTTTTTTAGGGTAGAATTTACTTGAATAGAAATAAAAAAAGGACCTAAAACCCCAAATTGCAAACATTTGCAATTGCAAATTTGTAATCTCTAAATTCCATTTTTGGGGATTAAAATTTGTAAGATTTCAGTGAGGCATTCAGATTATGAAGAACAAAGACTGAACAGATTCTCTACTTTTTGCTAACTCTTGTAACACAAATTAAAGGGGATATTTGCTCATAGTACAGCAAAATTAGTTTAATTATTTAATTAATTATTCAAAAAGAACTGGTGATCTCTAGAGTAAAATTATGAAGTGAAATGCCACAGAATGTCATCAGGTTGGAATATTTTATAATTGTGAATAACTTTATGACTATTATGTTCACTTAGAGCAATAAAAGCTCATTGTATATTAAAAGATTTATAGAATTGGCACATGCTTCAAAGTGATCATGACATCCTGAAAGGATTTTTTCTTTTCTTCTGTAGTAAGCACTTCATTTTTGTGCAGATGTCATTATGGTGGGGGTTTAGTTTCCCTTTAGCCCCAGATACTGGTTACTACTTGAGAGGGAGCCAAGTTAGATGGAACATTTAATTTTAATCACACCAATAATGTCAAACTTTTACAAAATGTACTTTATTTGTTCATTTTTGATGCTCTAAATACTGCAAGATTTGCTTTTCATGTGATTATATTTGTGTTTCTTAAAGCGTGGTCCTCAGATGCCTTTGATATTTCTTTATGTTGTGGACACATGCATGGAAGATGAAGACTTGCAAGCTCTGAAGGAATCCATGCAAATGTCACTTAGTCTCCTGCCACCAACCGCATTAGTAGGTCTCATTACCTTTGGCCGAATGGTGCAAGTTCATGAGCTTGGCTGTGAAGGAATTTCCAAAAGTTATGTCTTCAGAGGAACAAAGGACCTATCTGCAAAACAGCTTCAGGTAACCACAAAAGCAAGCAGAAAGAAATCATCAAGGTGATGATGGTGAAGAACTTCAAATAGTCTGTAAACAATTTTTGTAATAAAATCTTACGTATTTAACTACAGGAAATGCTAGGGCTTACAAAAGTAGCTGTTTCACAAGTCGGTCGGGGTCCTCAAGTGCAGCAGCCACCACCTTCTAACAGGTAATGTGCTTAAAACATCTAAAAAACATACCTTGACTACACTGATTTACTGGAAAACTTATGTTTTATGACAATGAAAACAATCAACTGACAGTTGAACCTTTTGATCAGGCACAAATTTACTAGGAGACTAATTGTTATAGCCTGTTTCTTTCCTACAGTTTGTACTAGGAAGAAAAGACTTAATGGGTGATAGTAAAATCATCTGGATGATGCTTTGGAAATGTTCTGAGAGGATGTTATATAGGCATATTATGGAGACGTAAATAGTGATGCTTCTGTTGGCTGGTATGCTGGAAAATGTTAATAGCTGCTTTAGTGCCCCTTATGTGGATATTCGGTTTTGCTGTCCCTTTTTCTCCCTTTTCTGCTCCTCTCCCCTCCTCTTCTGTCTCTCATTTGGAAATTGTTGGTTGGTGTTTGATCGTCCTGTGTATTCTACTGTGACATAGAAGAAATTGATGAAATGATGAGAGAGAGACATTTTTGCAGTCTCTGCCTTCCAATAAATAGCTGCATTTGTAGACAGCCTGTAGCAGAGAGCATGAAAAATTCTCTATACGTTAATGTTTCTTCTAATCTTTGATTTTCACTGAAGTAGTGAAACTTGAGTTTCTTTTTGAGATTCATAGGTCATCTGCTGTGTTCTTTTGACTAGATAGGGTTCTTTCTGGATAGTGGCGATATCTGTAAGTCAGCAAGTTTTTGTTTTACAAGCTCTTTCCAGAGCTTCAGCTGAGTGTGCTGTGCGTGTAGTAATACCAAACTGCATTATCTTGGTGAGGCAGAGACATGGGTCTGAATCCAAACTAGAATCTAGAATTAGACATTGCTAATATGTGTCTAATATATTGCTAGTGAGCAACTGATAAAATTTTAATTTAACAATTTGAATCTAAACTAATTCCATGTGTTTGTTTACAGATTTTTGCAGCCAGTGCAGAAAATTGATATGAATCTTACTGATCTTTTGGGTGAACTGCAACGGGATCCTTGGCCTGTTCCACAAGGAAAACGGCCCTTACGTTCTTCCGGAGTGGCTCTTTCTATAGCTGTAGGGCTCCTTGAGGTAGCAGCTTTAACTACGGTTGTGCTAATATGTAAACAGATTATTTTGTTGCAGAAAAGCTGCCACAATCAATATGTAAAAACCTTAGTAATTGATGCATATTAGATTTGTATGTTGATTCTGATGGATATCATCCCTTACGTGCATAGAATAATCGTAGGTGTTTATGCATTTTAATGAGGCAAAATTGAGACTGCGTTAACGGCAGATTTAAGTTTTGGGAGGGAAAAAGTACAGTTATTGTTAGAGTCCTATTAACATGATAAATACCCGCATAGCTATTTCTTTTGTTCAATTTGTAGCAAAACCTGATGGTTTTATTTGTCTTTTATTGCCTGCAGTGCACTTTTCCTAATACCGGTGCACGTATAATGATGTTCATTGGAGGACCAGCTACGCAAGGACCTGGCATGGTTGTAGGGGATGAATTGAAGTTACCTATAAGATCATGGCACGACATTGAAAAAGACAATGCTAAATATGTTAAAAAGGGTACTAAGGTAAGAGATGATCATGGGTGATATTTTAGGCATCTTACCAGTAAGTAAACACTTAGATTGCCTGGCACTGTAAAATACTGTTAGTAGTAGCAAATGTAGAAAGAGGTGGGAATTGTGTGGTTTTGTTTGCCTGTCTCTGAATAGTGGTATGTCTTCAGGAATTTCTTCAGAAATTTCAGTATATTAAGTTAGAACTTTGTCTAGCTCATATTAAAGTTCTTTGTAGTGTTTCCCTGGTTTAAGTCAGAAAAGATTTATGTGACTAAATGTTACATCTAGAGAAAGGCTGTCTGCTTCTAAGACAGCTGCTCAAAACTGTCTCTGTAGTTGCGGGAGGGTTAGGCAGTAGAGTTTAGGCATAGTTCATTTAATCTTAAATGTACATTTGGGCAGGTGAACTGCATCCAAAACGTGTTGAATTCATCTTAACTGATTATAATGGGAGCTTCAACAATTAGCTCAGTCGCAGGCACTTGTCATTATAGACACTTGAGATTAGAAAGGTAAATTCAATTCTGTGTGTTGGATCTAGTACTTAGTGCAAAGTTTAAAAAGAAAAAAATCAAGGTCATTTGCTAGTTTAAGTAGCAACCACTGGTCTCTCTAGTGTGAGTCAGGTTCTCAGCTGGTCAGAAAAAAAACCCCAAGTGTTGAAAATTCCAGTCTTAATTTTAACTTCAGAAAAAAAAATATTCTCTCAGCTTGTATTAGAATATGATGTGAATAAAGTCTGATAATGTTGTTTTAGAAAAATTTTGTGAGTTTAGAATTTAATATGAAGATGAGGAGAGTTCACGTCGTAAATTGCTATAAACTGTAATTTCATCTTGGATTTAGCATTTTGAAGCCCTGGCTAATCGGGCTGCAACAAATGGTCATGTTATTGACATATATGCGTGTGCATTGGATCAGACTGGTCTTCTGGAGATGAAGTGTTGTCCCAACTACACTGGGTATGTGCTTATTCATTTTTAAGTAGTATATGAAGATGCAGTTTTTCATTTTTTTTAAATTGTTTGACAGGAAGCACTTATCAAAAAAATGTTCTGCTACTTTTTAAAAAAAATGCACAAACCCACTCTGATATACTGTGATGGTCGCATTTATACTGGAATTTTGGAATTTCTCAGCCTCTGGCAAATTAATCACCGCAATTGTGGGTTTAATCAGAAGGGGGTTTGCTGTTTTTATTTTAATATGATCTGTTTGAGGCTTAAATAACATGGATATCCTTTAAACAGACAATTTATCCTAGGCACTGTTGCTATTTTTCTTTTTCAGTGTGTGTATATGTATGCTACATGTTTCAGTAAAGATAAGGAGCTGTCATCCTTCTTTTTCTTGCTGTTCAGAGTGGTACGAAAACCTGTGTTATTCTTTCTGTCTTGTTTATGCCCTTCTATATACTGTTGTTCATAGATTCAACTACTGTCTTTTAGGTGATTGTCAGGTACATCTCTTGCTCCTGATTATTGCTTCCTCTCTGCAGTTCTACATTTCAGACATGGTCTTGTATTCCCTTCAGCTTGTCTTGCCATCAGTTAAGCAACTTCTTGTCTTTCTCATGAAACCACTCCCCTATTTTCTCTCGGTGTGGATGACACCCTCACCATTCCTGTTGTGCAGATCTACAGTCTGGGATAGCTTTTGACACTTGGTTGCGTGTTAAGTACCTCATTCATTTTGTAAATCCTGCCAAGTCTTCTATTTTTTTTCAAAGACTGTCTTTTCTTTCTCCTTCTGAAAGTCTTTTCCACACTCATAATATTTCATCTTTACTAGTACAGCTTTACATACCATTTGATTTTTAGGTTAGACTTCTATATTCAGTCTGGATTCTTTTGCCAAGCTCATTTTTCTTGCTTGTTACTGTTAGCTTTGTCAATACCAACTGCAGGTAAAATTAAATGACGCATCTTTGCTTATCAGTTTAATAACAGGTATATCTGTGGGTAACGGGCTGCCTTAGTTCCCTGTCAGTATCTTCATATGAGAGAGGATCCTAAGCACATGCTACATAACTAGGCATACCAAGAAGAATGAGAGATGCAACTGCAGGTTGTGATGAACATATGCCACTGAGTTTCAGGCCAGCTTGGCCATGCTAATCACTGCTGGATTGTTTCTTTTCAGAGCTGTGTGTATAGCCTTAGCTTGGGAGTTTCCACTGCTCAGGATCTTTAAGTTTATGACTTTACCTGCATATTTGACTCCTATTCCTTTTCTGCATGAAACAAGCTGTATTTGTCTGTATACTACAGTATAATTTTGCTCTTTCTGTCTGTACTTTTGACTCACCTTACCCTGTTTCTGCTCTTCCAGCAAAACTAGCCTTAATGTATAGTTTGTCTATTTCTCCTACAGCTGTTCCTATTTTCTGTTTGGTTACATCCTGCATACAGGGAGGAATTTCTGATTCTGCCCATGACTATTTTCTTCTGTTTTTGAGTATCCACCTGAAAACTTATATAACTTCATTCAGGTGTAATGTTTGACCAATTAACATATTTTACTAATACGATTTAATTAATATTTTTGGATGAATAAAAATAATATCTCCCATTACTATTTCCTAACTGCAGCGTATGATATTCCATGATAAGTGGCAACTGTTGCAGTTACATCAACAGAATATTGCTAAGCATAAAAATAAATAATGCTTCTTGAGCATAGATTTAAGCCTGAAATAAGTTTGGAATATTGAATATTAGAAGTAAACTGACTTTGTATGACAAGGCTATGAGACATTCTTAGTGTTGAAGTCCAGTATAGTATTTTCCCAGTGAAATGTTTTGTTACATATTATAATCACAATGACCTTAAAATACAGATTGGGCAAGAAGCTCACTTAAAAATTTCTTCCCTAACACTGTAGCAAAATATTAATTTAATGATAGTCCATTTTAAGAAGGCAAAAATGTGCATCACAATGAACTGTCTTTAGCTGTAGTGTTTAATAGAAATAAGCTATATAAATCCCATGTACTAAATTACTGCATAATAAGTAATCTGTTTTAACTTGAGGGTTTTGTTTGTTTGTTTTATTGTTGTCTAGGGGCTACATGGTAATGGGAGACTCTTTCAATACATCTTTATTCAAGCAAACCTTTCAGAGAGTATTCACGAAAGATATGCAAGGACAATTTAAAATGGGATTTGGTGGCACATTAGAAATAAAGGTAAGAATACAAAAATGCAGTGTGTTAGTGAAACACTGGAATAGGATGGCTACGAACTGTGGAATCTTTGCCCTTGAAGGAATTTTTAGGAACATGCTAAACAGGTGTTCTAGGGTTGGCTTGGATGTAGCTATTACTGCCTAGCTATCTTTTTGCAGTTCCCTGATTCTGTAAACGTGAGTTAGGTATAATGTTAATTCCTACTTACTCTGCATTCAGTGACAGCTAAAAGGGGCGACTAAACTAAAATCAATGTCTTGTGTTAGAAACTCACAATGCTGTGTGCGTAGATTTTGGTATCAGTAGTGAGTATTTCTTGGTTTTAGGTCCAGGTTCTCTATTTAGTCCAGGACAGCTTTCCTTTCATTTTCTGTCCTTATCAGAATCCACTCTGGCACTTTAACAACATTCATTTTCACCTCTGCTCTTGTGAGAAGCTTAGAGCTGAATGTGCTAGGTTCAGGTACTGTCTTCCATGATGTTTCTTGCAAAATATTACAATCCTGCCTTGTAGAAGAATATGGGGCTATTTTCTTGGTCAGTAAAATTCTGTTAAATTTTTTACTAGCAGGACAAATAATCGAACCCTCTTTTTTCATGTATGTGTTCTTGTGAATTTTATTGGAAGATCCTGGAAAACACAAAAAGGGAGCCCCAATTCTAGAGGGATGTACAAATCACTTCAAACAGGAAAATGACATTGGAAGAATGTAAATAACTGGATTTTGCTTTTAGCTAAATATGTTTAGGAGATAGAGTATACATTCATTGTGGGGTATGTACAGGCTTATATTACCAGTCTTCAGTTTTAATCTCATCTTGTGAATATTTTAATTACTTTGCTAGAAAATAGACATTATGCAGTATACTTTCTAGGCCCTCAGGTTTATAAATAACAGCAGCTTTTCTCCCATGTTTTAATTTATGTTCATGCTATTGTTTCAGATGTGCTAACTGATACAGCAAACATACGTAATTAAGTGTAGAAAGTGAGCACATGAAAAGTTTCTCTAAATGTATCAAGTATTATTATATGTATAACTTTTCCTAATGGTATCAAGACTGATATTCATTGAGGTTTTCATTAACTAATGATAAAATAAGACTGAATTCTTCTTAGTGTGGCATATTAATGTATGTTTTTCTTCTAAATATGAAGACTTCAAGAGAAGTAAAGATTTCTGGAGCAATTGGACCCTGTGTCTCTCTCAACTCTAAAGGACCTTGTGTCTCAGAAAATGTAAGTAAACTTTGCTGAAAATGAAGGTAATATCCTATCGAGGGAAAAATGTGATTTAGGATTTCTGGATCTGAAGAGAGGCTGAAACTTTTCCATAAATGGAACAAATAGTGTTCACTTTTCACCAATTTTAAATTAAATACATGCAAGGGCTGTTTTTTGGATAAGCTCCTGTTCACTGCTAGATTAGATTCAAGTTGTATTAGACCTTGCAGATCCCTTGTTACTTGTTTAGATTTGTCCACTGAGTGGTTGCTTTAAAGTTATTACTAAGTTACATGCAGGCGTAGCAGAAACCAAGTAGAAAGTGAGTTAGTGTGCTTTATTGTTAAAATCAGAGCTATGTCCTTTTATCCAAAGAGAACCATAGAAGTACTTTGTTTAGAAAGACTGAGAGAACAGGAGGGCACGAGACCACGGAAACATCCCCTTTATCTTGACCCTGTCTTCCCATTTTTGTAGCTTTTTCACCAAATGCACGTTTAATTAATTGATTAAATTAAATTAAATTACAGGCTCCTGAAGTAACTCCTTTAAATTTACATCAGACTTAAATAATCACTTATTTTCTTATTGAATAATATTATTACAGCTTAATTTTGCATTTGATTGCTAATCAAAAACAGCTCCTGCAAGTAACCAAAATGTCTTACATTTGAGAAGTCTCACTTCTGTTCCTAACAATTTGCATAATAGAGCACTTTCCAGTATGAAAATGCTTACAAATGGCCTGCTTTAATCAAGCATTTTTCATGCCTAAATTTTCCTTGTATTTATAATTGCATGTTTGTGAACTAAAAATCTCAATATAATAAGCATTGGGGTTTTTTTCTTAGTGGTCTGGTGCATACAGACTGCATGTATTACAATAAAAGTTAAAAAGCCAAAAAACAATTAAATGTACATCTCATTTAAGCTACATATCTAAATCATAGGAGGTAATAGAAAATTTAATTGTGAATTCATGTCTGTTGCCTTGCAATTATATAATGATTAATTTCTATTCCAAAAACCTTTTTGTTGAAATTATCTGAATTAAAATTTTTGAGGTAAAACATGAATAAAATGTAGATGCGTGCAGCTCATTTAAAGTGGTAACTGGACAATTATTCTATCCATAATGCTTTTAACAGTGAGTACAAACACAGTGACAGCATTGCCACTATAATTTTCCTTGAATGTTTTGTTTCATTTTACTGGGTCCATTATGAATGACTGATTATTTTAATTGGTTTCGCTGGGTATTTATGTTGTTTGGATGACAAAAAGGAATTATCACTTGAAATACATCACTATGTATACGGTTACTTTGTTAGTTACTAGAGACTGTGTAACTATGTACTAGAGATGATGTAAGCTATCTGCTTGAAGTTTTACTGGCATGCCTTAGAAGAGTCATTCCACTTAAATGTGCTTCTTACTTCTTCTCTTGGGACTGTTTAAGCAAAGTCTAGTACTTTTTCCTGTTTCTGACTTGCTTTTTCCATTTTTATCATGCCCTTGTCTTTCTAATGTTTTAATCTTTTGCAACTATCTCCTTTTTTTTATTATTCCCGCATCAAATGCTGCAGTTGTTTTGCAAGAGTGTTTGAGAAGCTGACAGAGTGAGCAGGGAGAAAACTTTTGTGACAGAGTAGTCGTAAACAGTTACCTATAATGGGCAGATGTTGTACTTTGCAACCAAGGTAATACCTCTGGTTTGTAAAAGAATTATAAAAATCTTTATACAGGAGATTGGAACAGGAGGTACTTGTCAGTGGAAGATTTGTGGACTTAATCCTACTACAACACTTGCACTGTACTTTGAGGTGGTCAACCAGGTAATAAATATTCTCTACTTGTCTACTAAACACAGTAATTTTATTTTATGTGACTGCTGAAGCCTATGTTTTTGTGTGGTTCCCTTAAGCACAGTAGCAGGGATATAAACAATGTTGCCATTTTGTGTTGTCAAACTTGAGATGGACACTTACGGCTTAATGATAAGCTAATCTTCTTGGATATGATAATGAGAACAAAAGAGCTCTACAAATTTTTGATAGAGTTCATAATCTAAGTCCAATTTTTCTTTTCAGAGTGTTACTTATTAAAATGTATTTCAGTTGCAATATGTGGAAAAACTGTAATCTGTATATTTAAAAGTGCTTTTCATTATTTGTCTGATATTTTAGTTACAAGGTAATTACTCTGTAATGTTACATTTTAATTTATACTTTAATTGCTCAGTATTTGCAAGTAAAGATTGGCTTCATTGAAATATGTCAGGGGCTTATACCCTGGTTTCCTCTCTCCTTGAGGGGGTACTAGGAAAGAGGATAAAAACATGACAAGCAAATGTGGTACTTTCTTCTAGTACTTTCCCTTCTTCCAAATATTTGATGCTCAGGAACTATATGAGCTGACTGTACTTTCTATATGTTTAGTATACTATATTACATACTTTATAACCTATGCAAAGGTTTGAAAACTTGAACTTACCTTAGCCATTTTTCATTTTACTTTTTGCATGTTTATTTTGGTCTCATTTTGTTAGTAGCTCTAAAACTGGTCTGGTCATGGTGTGTAATAGTTGATTTCTGCTGTCCTTCTCTTTTGGAATGACTTACCTTGTTAGCAGCATATAAACCTGTATTTCTACTGACCAGAGTTTTGAAATTTCATTTTGCACCTGGGTTCCAATCTTTACATTTCGATGGCACTCTGGGATTCATTAATCAACATTTTAGAGTAGTTTTGTTGCCCTGTTGAACGCATGGTGTTCAGATAGAATCTAATGAAATCAACAATTGTAACACAGCCCCTTTGAAAGTATTGTCTCTGTTGAGGGTATGTGGAAGGAGAGAGCATTGCTTGCTTTAAGGATATCTGGTGGAGGCAGCAATTGCTCCTAATGTCCCTTAACAGTCTCCAAGTTTACTAGCCATGTTTAGTAAAGGTACTCAACATAATAAAAGCACCAGACAATGCATTTATGTAACTTGAGCTGCCTATTGTGAAAATTTTTATCATTTTCTAGTAATTCATTTCTACATTTTTGAATTATACTGTAAAATCTTGAGATTCCCCTCCATTTAATTTTTTTTTCCTCTTGTACTTAGCACAACGCTCCCATTCCTCAAGGAGGACGTGGTGCAATCCAGTTTGTGACTCAGTACCAGCATTCCAGTGGACAGAGACGTATCAGAGTGACCACAGTTGCCAGAAAGTATGTTTTACTTGTGAGGAATCATTTTTGAAAAAGCAGGATATATATTTGCCTTTTAATCTATAGATTAACCAGTCTATTGTTCTGGGATATGCAGTGCCACAGGTGGTGAAGGCATTATCATACCTTTGAGACAGTTGCCTCTTTTGTCTTGTGGGCTGTCTCCTCTGAAAGGTTGCAGTGGCTGTATAATAATGTTATGGGAGTGCTCTGAAGTAACACAAGTGATTTTAGATGAAGAAGCAGCTTTGAGTGAAATTCTATGGCCTAAACTGAGGAGATGGTCGGACTTAGGGAATGGCAAAGATCACTTCATAACTTGAGAGTGCTAGCTGCAGTTCATGGGGGTGCAAATACATGTTCTTCCGTGTATAACCTTTACCTGCAGCTTCCTTGATTCAATTTACTTCACAATTTTAGAAAGTGATGTTTAATATTATGCAGGTATTTTTCAATGTCCAATGATATTTTCTTTCAGCTGAAGGTGATTATTGATTAGTTAATTCAATGGAAAATTCAGTTTATCAAAAAAACCATTGCCCTTACTGTTGATATGGATACCGTGTTAACTCATATTAGTTATATTAGTAAAATCTTCTTGGTGACTGATAAAAGGACAGATTAATAGTTCATCTTGTAAATTGAAAAGAGCAAGCAAGGTGCACAAGAAAACTGCTAGTGTGGGAATGTGTGATTAGCTTCACGGACAGTGTTTTTCTGTACCTTACCTTTCATAATTAATATTTTTTAAAATATCATAACCATTTTATAAGTGGCATTGTATTTTATTTCATTGGTTGCATGGCCATCTTTCCTTTTACGGTGATGCACATACTTGCATTTTTCTTTTGCAGCTGGGCAGATGCACAGACGCAGATTCAAAACATTGCTGCATCTTTTGACCAGGAAGCTGCTGCAATTCTCATGGCTAGATTGGCAGTGTATAGGGCGGAGACAGAAGAGGGGCCTGATGTGCTTAGGTGGCTGGACAGACAACTTATACGACTGGTAAAAAGGACTATATTAAAAGAGTCAGATTGGTTTCTTGTCTCCAGACATATAATTCTTAAATGACTAGTGTTAAGTGATTGTTGTTTTAAAAATAAAACAAAACACCAAATGAACTGAATGTCTCATTTTGACAAGTGGGTATGTAGAATTAACTAAGATTTTCTTTTAAATGGAAAGAAGAGCAGATAAGTTTTTAGTTCATTTATTAATGTTTCCTCAGTCCTCAGCAGTTGGTAATTGCCAGAAATTGAGAGAAATTCTAGCATAAGATTAGAAGTAATTAAAGCTTTCTCTGCTTTCTGCTGCCTAAAATGATATTGTAGGTGAAATATTTTTATATAAAAAAAAAAAAAAGTCGAAGTATCTAGAAAACCATATGGAATTTCTTTAGTTTCAAAAGTTCAATTTTCTTTTTTTTTCTTTTTATTTCTTACTTGTAAGTGAGTAGTTATTAATAATTTAATTCTAAACATGTTCTCCAGCGCTGTTTAATCATCTAACTCTGTTTAGCGATTTTAGAGAAAAAAACCAAAAAGCCATTAAAGCCTCATATGCAAGGAAGTCACTGCTTGTTAAGAAAAGAAATTAGGTCAGTGTTTTTGCTAGGTTTCTGTTTGCTTGCAAAGCTGTGAGCACCTCAAATCATGTGTCTATTAAAAACAAATGAACTTACAGTAATGGCATGACCAAGCAAGTATGTTTCTTAATTTAGATAAATTTTTCTTTTACTCCAGTGTCAGAAATTTGGAGAATATCACAAGGACGATCCAAGCTCTTTCAGATTTTCAGAAACCTTTTCACTTTACCCACAGGTGAGTAGAAGTAAGGTGTGTCTATAAGGGATAAAGAGAGAATGCTTAGTGAAGGAAGAGGCACTGTAGCACAGAGTAAAATAAGGCTTTACACTGGATACCAGAATGAAAGATGCCCTGCCCCCAGTCGCTGTCTGGCATGTGACATTAGGCAAATCACTTCTGTTTGTGCTGCTGTGTCCCCTTTTGCCCTCTGTCCTTACAGCTAAACTTCCTCTAACTGTGTGTATTTTTTGTTTCTCCTATAATGGAATCCTCATCTTAACTGAGTTTGTAATTCAGATAATGACAGTGTGTTTTTTAAGGGCAGTTTTAATGAACAAATTCAGAAAACTTGAGAAAAGATACGGTTTTGCTTTGTTTCTTTCCTATATGATATATAATACTGACCTGAAAAGAAATGCTTATCTGGGAACCGAACTTGAGCTTGACTATATAAACTTTGAATAGTTTCTTTGCTAATAATCCATTCTGATAAATTCCTCCATTCTAATAGCTCCAGATATCTTGCTTTTGGACTCTTGATAGACTTTCATGATATTTCTGTTCGAGTTATCTACCAGTCTGTCTCAGGGTGTTAGGTGTTGTGGAGAGATTGATTCAGCAATGAAAGGATTTGCTTTTTCCATTTTACTAAAGAAGTTCAACTTTGCTGTGGTTTATGTTCTTTTTTTCTGTTCACATGCTATAACTTACCTTGTGTGTTCAAGCACAGCAGCCTCCCTCATAGGAACAGTAGAACTTACAGTAACGAAGGGTTTGGCAATATTCAATCATACTATTTATCAGTTGGTGTTGGAGAAGAAGAAGTATTAAACTTTTCTCTTAATTCAAAGCTGCTTTGTAGGTTTATCCATTCTGATCTCTCTGTCTTACTCTCATGAGAGTATATAAAAACCGGCAAAGGTGCATATACAAGTTAGAAATCTTAAAGGACTTGGAATTCAATTTTGTTGTGGCATTGGTCTCATGTAGTTTGTGGAAAACATTTCTCTCCTTGTACAACTCTCTTTTTTATCTGTGAAAGTTCAAACAAATGGTTTTTGTTTTGCAGTTTATGTTTCACTTGAGAAGATCTCCTTTCTTACAAGTTTTTAACAACAGTCCAGATGAGAGCTCATATTATCGTCATCATTTTATGCGTCAAGATCTAACCCAGTCGCTTATCATGGTTCAGCCGATTCTTTATGCTTACTCTTTCAATGGACCTCCAGAGGTATCATTGTATATAACATAATAGTAGATTAAAAGGTGCTGTTTTGAGAGAGGTGATTGTTGTCCTCACTGTCACATGTTATAAAACGTGTTGTTTTAAAATTTATTGCATGAGAAAGAATATTAATTTAATATAGAACATATTATGAACAAGGCATATCTCAGAATTCTGATATAGCTTACTCTTGAGAACGAAAGTCACTTTGTGAAGAGATGATGGTTTAAACTAAGGAATGGTATCTTTTTTGTTAGTTTCTGAGAGTTACAGGAGTTTTGCTTTTGTTTTTCTGGTGCCAGAATGTAAACATCACCAAAGATGTTTTTATTTCAAAATGTACTTTCTCTGTAGAATTTGAAAGAAAAATTGGGGTTTTTCTGAGATGTACAAAATTCCCTCTATTGTAATATCCTCATCCAAAGCTTCTAAGTTTAATGTGGTTACCACTATGTATGGATTTGGTACAGAACCTTCCAGCTGACCTTATCATGGCACATTCTGTATAAACATAAAATAAAAAGATGATCTTCCAAGAAGCTTGTGAAAGAAGTGCAAGATAGGAGATGACAAAAGTAGTCTGATAGATAAGAGAGAGTGAGGAAATGGTAAGACAGTGAAAATAAACATAGTAGGCAAGGATCTTGGCAGGTTGGAATTCTAACTTTTGTTAGGATTTTTTTTTGACTGTGTTATGGGGATAAAAAAAAGACTTTTAAAAGTGGAGTTTAAAGTAATGAGGTGGTCTGTGAAGAGCTACTCACAGGTGTAAGACCACTCTCCAGTGTATGAATAACAATTAGTCACATGAGTGATGCAAGAGAGAAGCATGATCAAGCAGGAGCTGACACCTCAATGTAGAATGAGTAATAATCTTTTTTTTGATTCTTGGAATAGTTAATATTTTTGGTATCCCTAATAAGATTGATCCAATTAAATCATATCATACTGATTCAGTTAAATCACATAGTGCCAATATAGTGTCACTGCCCTTAAAAAGGTGAATTAAAAACTTAAATTTTACATTAGTTTTCATAAATCATGAGTATTTACTATTGGTATTGGTGGATATATATGCACAGTAATAATAGCTGCAAGGACAAGACTAAAACAACCCAAACAACCCACAACCCCCAAATCTTACACTTGAATAATTATTGAATCTCTATGCGTTGAAATATCATTCAAATTAATGGCATTGTATAGGTAAATATGGAGGTACTTGAAAAGACTAGAAAAGTGCATAATAATGAAGGAGGTTTCAGCTCTTGAATACATTTTTTATTACTTTCATGAAGTTATATATTCAGA
Organism: Aquila chrysaetos chrysaetos; assembly: GCF_900496995.4. NCBI lineage: Eukaryota > Metazoa > Chordata > Aves > Accipitriformes > Accipitridae > Aquila > Aquila chrysaetos. The sequence continues at coordinate 27,750,648 of NC_044005.1, forward strand.
ATCAGGCTGGATAACCTTAGAATGAGATTGTGTGGGTTGCAGATGTATAACATGAAAACGAGCAAATACAGAGCTTTAGCAGGTGATTGAAAAAGTTCATAAGATTCAGTGACTGATTCAAAAAGCTGGTAATGCCCTCTGGTTGCTCAGTTCTGCATCAGCTGGTAATTTTTAATTTATTTTTAAATCTTAGCCTGTTCTTTTGGATAGCAGCAGCATTTTACCAGATCGCATTCTCCTTATGGACACCTTTTTCCAGATCCTTATTTATCATGGAGAGGTAAGATTTGTCATTTCCTACATAAATATTCTTTTTCTGTAGTGCTACATTATGGAAGTCAAGCCCCAGTTCTAACGCACTCCAGTGCTTGACCTCTCATCTGCATGGCTGATACCAGACTCCTAATTCATGTTTGTTGTTTGGTGGCCTAACATGCCTATACAAAGATACCTGACATTACTTGATGTTTTGGTCCTGTTTGTTCTGATGGGTTTAAGATGAATTAGCTTCAATATGCAGATTGTTTTAGATCAGTATTCTTGCAATTTTTGAGAGTGTTATTCCCCGCACCCCCCTGCTTTTCACTCATTTATTTTAGACCTCTAAATTAGTTCTTTAGGGATAGGGAGTCAGAACACCAAGTTTTGTAGTCACCCTTCATCTGCACTGTCCTGGAGGAATGAAAGTGCTTCTGGCAGTTAGATAGATAAACATTCCCTGGTAATATAAATATAAATGCCCGTGACTTGCTAGTGCTCTGCTTCCCTGGAGGAATTAAGCTACTGCTTTTTACGACTTTGCAACTGTAAACATTTCATAGCTGACAGTTTGAGAAATACTGTTCGGGATCATGTCCTCATAGCTGCCCTTTTTAAAATAGTTACTAAACTTTAACACTTCTTAAGTAGAAAAATGTTCTCTATATTTTTGTAAGATGCTGTCAGGAAGCAGCAGGGGCAGGCTGCTCCCTGAGGGAAGGGGAACAGGGAGCTTAGCATGGTTGCAAGGCAAGCAGAGGCCTCACCAATGAGGACCTGGCCCCACACTACCTGAGCAAGGCAAGCAGAGCAGTTTGTGGGCAGTAGCCAGGCTCAGCCTCCAGTCCAGATCACCAGACAAGTCAATGGGGATGAGGCCAATCCCAGTTCAAGTCGGGAAGTCAAGTCGCCAGATGCGGGTTCAGATGAGTGGGGTACGTGGCCAGGTACAGGCATGGCTGCAGTGTAGCTCAGGCAGGAGCCAGGAATGAGAGCCTCAGCTTAAAACAGTTGCCAAGCAAAAGAGGGGGGAACCCCTACTGAAGGTTCCTCCAGGTCTTTCCTAACAACAGCCTGTATCAGTGAGCTGACCTTGAGCAGCCAGCTTCAATCCTAGAAGATTGGAAGGCTGTGCTACAGGCCTTGAAAGATAAATATCATTATAAATATTTATTTCTTAGGTGTCATAGACATGCATATTAGAGAACTGTAAATAGTATTCTTGACCTCGTGAACTAAATACTTAGCATACAAAGGATGACAAAAAAGGAAATACAGATGGACCACAAATTGTAAGAGTTAAAAAAAAAAAAAAAAATCTAGTGGCATGTTAGGTGCACATCTTGGCTTTTAAAGATTAACTTGCATTCTATAGGGCAGAAAGTGGTGAGTGATAGAAGAGGCCAGCAATGGCACGTTCTCCTCTGAAAAGCCCTGTGTATCCTCTAAGAAAGATTGGTGGATCAGTTCTAAACTTCTTTCTTCCCACTATCCCCAGACCATAGCTCAGTGGCGTAAATCGGGTTACCAAGATATGCCGGAATATGAAAATTTTCACCACTTGCTACAAGCTCCAATAGATGATGCCCAAGAAATTCTCCATTCCAGATTTCCAATGCCCAGATACATTGATACAGAGCATGGAGGAAGCCAGGTATGGTGAAGTATATATTACATAATCTAGGAAGTGGTGTGTTAGTAATGTCATGAGATTTTTTTGGTAGTAAACGTGCATTTCTGTGCTAAAATATATGTAAATGGCAAGTGAACATTTTGAATTTTAAAGCTTTTACAGAGCCAGATATTTAACAGTAGCTTTTTGTCTAATTTGTGAATCCTGTTATTTATTACTATTTTTACCATACTGACTTGGACTCCTGGATTCCTTGTGTGAGGTGTGTAGGACAAAAAAGATGATAGTACTTGTCAGGGTCTCTGGACCAATACCAGAATTATTCTTTGTGTTATTTTTTTGAAACTTATTAATTAATGTCTTATTGATAGTCACATTTGCTTTGCTAGTGCTTAGAAAAAGACAAAAACTTACTTTCTGCTGCATTGAAAAGTTGTTAGCAGTTCTGCATTAGAGCTATAGAATCCAGTGGCTTGGTTTATAGAGGTGCTACTTGCTCTTCTGAATAGGTATCTGCGCTCATTTTTATCTCCAGATAATAGAAATGACTTATTTCACACATGTAATTTTTTCTGAGTACAAGAAACTTCTATTTGAGAAGATTAATTTATTGCCTGTGTTTTGTTTTTTAAAGGCTCGTTTCCTGCTTTCAAAAGTAAATCCCTCTCAGACTCATAACAATATGTATGCATGGGGACAGGTAAGCATGAATCTGCTGTTGAAGCTTGTATGCATGATTTTCTTTTTCCCTGTTTCAGAAATCAAGTGACACATTGTATACATATAAGTAATAATGCCAAGTTTTGAAACTGAGAAAGAAATGCAGTTTTGGCCTGATGCCACCAAAATTGCAAAATTTAAGAAAAATGAATCTCATTTTTTTAGACAAAAATGATCTGGTTTGCTATTATAAGCTTCTGTTAGGCTGCTTTTGTGTCTAGCTGTCTTTCTTAGAAAGATACCTTCAGATTCCTTGGAGTGAGAGCACTTATCACACATAAAGACTAAGGGACCTTTTTGCAATAGGGGAAATAAATTTTGAAGTTAGTTATAAGCAAAACCCGACAGTGACACCAGTACCAGTGTACTGATGTTTTCCAGAATTTTTGTGGCCCAGGTGACCAGGAATGAGTTTTTCAAATCTTGTCTTCAGGAAGGAAGTTACGTTAAGAGTTCAAAAGTTAAACTTTCGGGGGCAGCTTGTATTCTTGAACATTGCATCCCAGTTCCATGGTCTCCTACATTCAGCTTTTAGAGTGGGAAGAGAAACACTGCTGTGGGTGAATGCTAATGCATTTTCTCATGAAAATGTAATGGTATCAGACAGTTGAAGCTACATATTAACTGTACTTTTAGAGTATTTTGCTAAAGGACATACAGTGTTCAAGTCATGAGTGAGAGAGCTCTGTAGCAATTTTACGGCAGTGATTTTTGTTACGTGAGTTTTACCAGGGTATGTTTTCATAGGGATGTATTGGTTCTAATGAAGCTTCTGGCAGTGAAGAGCACTAGATCCAGAGTGAAAATACTTAAAAACTTTTTACTGAGTCAGGGACAGCACGATTTGAATGCAGCTCTCTTGCCTCCAACATCGATAACCTAACCAGCAATCTGTTTAGTGTCTCTCTTCATCATGTTTCCTCCACATCATACATCCTGTAGTTTGAAAGTTCTTATTTTTATCTAAACATTACCTGGAAATTTTGGAAGTTTTGACATTTCCAACAGTACAGGACAATGTTTTCTGCTGATTTAAATTAGTAAGCAAATGAAACAGTATTCCAAATGTAAATGCAAATACAAAACAGTTCTTGAACTGATCTCTAAGAAAATTGTTTGTGCTGGACAAGTGAGACTCTTTGATACATCTTAGAAAAGACAGCTTTCCCTTTTAATGTTGGAAAGAATTTAGTTGTAGGGTAACATAAGAAATGGCGTGTTAATCACCTCAGTGGCATTGCAGTGTGTGTGCTCAACACAATAATCTGTGTTTGCAGGGTTTTTTGTGAACAAAGTTGAACCAAGTACAAATTATGAAGTGAGAAATGTAACTGTTGGGAGAAAATTTCAAATTGAATCGGTTTTGCCATTGTTTTTCTCATGAGCTTCCTGGATTGTTTCATGTAATTTCATTTTGTGCATAACTGAAAGTCTACAGAAAAATTTGTTAGTCCACATTGACCTGAAGAGGGCACCCACACACCACTGAAACCATGTTTCAGGAGGTGATGAATTGACTAGTTTGGGTTTTTATACTGAAAGTAAAGATTAATTTTTTTTTTTTTTTTTTTTTTAACTTTAGCAGGTAGGTTCCTTATATAGCATAGAAAACATTTTCAGAAAATAATGGTAAACTTTTCATACAGCTCTGTTATGTTGGTTAGTCTTTGAAGAGGTAGTTGAAATTTTCAGATTATATTGAATATGACATTTACTTGAGAATGCCTTTATTTTCAGCTCTTTTTTTTTTTTTTCAATCATCTTTTTTGTCTTGGTAACTATGGAGAATTTGCAATTTGAAATGAAAGATGAGGTCAATGGCATAAATCTTGCCAAATGCCCAGTTAGCTGTCATCAAATCATTGTTAATTAAATTTAAATTCTCATTGTATGCCTTAGATGAAAATTTTGAATGAACAGAAAACAAAACTTAAGGTGGTCTGTGAAAAATCAAAGCTAATTGTCATGTACTTTTCAGACTTGTACATTGTGACCTTGCTGGTTTTCACTTTATTCCCCAGCAAATAAAATACTCTGCTACCTTACCTACTAGAATAAAGGGTTCCCAGTCTTCAGAGCGAAGCTACTGCTGTTGGCGGTAGCACTGGTGACAGCAGCTGCCTGTGCGCACGTGTTGGATGAGGCGTTAAGCTTCAGGAATAGAGTCTGTGCATTGGTTTTAATTCCCCTGGATTAGCACTAGCAGTCATCGTGAGGGATCTCTTTTCTTAGGGGTCTATCAGCTCCTTTGGTGGTTTATTTACTAGAGGATGATGTACTGTCTTTCCATGCATAAGACACAAGGTGGCAAATCGTATCCTGCCCCAGAATTAAACTACTTGTAATTCCGTTGTGGCCTCTTAAATAAGAGAGCTCAGGCTTAGCATTTGGCAGGCTTAGAGGTAGAACATCCTTTATTCTCATCTTGCCACCATCAGCTGATAGATAATTTAGTGGGCCTTCCCTGAGAGAGTGGCTGTGTATTGTGTCAAGTATATTGTAGTGATCTAAGAACTCTTACTGCTCCTGGATTTGTCCCTTGATCATTAACTGAGAACTGGTTTTGGCCAGTTCTCAAAAAGGGGAACCAGTTCCAAGCACCCCGTTAAGATTTTCAGGTCTGTGTTTTGGAGGATTTTGTAGGAGTTTAGGCAGCTCTGATTTCATTTGGAAATATGGGTGCTTAGTACCTTTGAAAAGGTTGAATTGCTGAGATTTATAGGAATTCTTCCTACATCAGTAAATGGAAGTAATGGCAGATTGGTTTCGAAGGACTTGAGAGTTACTATGTAACATTTGTAGAGTTGCCAACTGCTGTTTTATTTAGACTGTAAAGTGTTTAAAAATAGTAATTGAAAGATGGCCATTTTGAACTTCTTGGATTTCTGAAAATTACTTCTAAGGTCAATAAGTAAATTGCAAAAATCCACCCAAAAGGTTTTTTTTTTAATCTTTTGTGATCTGATTTTGCAGTGGCATGACCTTCAGATGTTGTTTTTGGTGTTCCTCTGAGGTGGCACAGAGCTGTACGAGAGAATTGGCCCGGCTTTCCTTGAGAAAGCTAGTTGACCTTCACTCAGTGTCAAATCAGACACTTAGTGGATTTGTTTCCTCCTTTCACCATTTTGATATATCTGAGCTTCACTGACAGATACTGATTTGTTAGTTGCATCACTTGCATGTTTCTGTTTCTCTCACCTTTGTCTGGTCCACTGATGTAGGAGTGATACAGGAACTGTGGTATGGCAGTTTTATTTACCTTTAAAAATTTGTAAGTTAGTATTGGGCAGCTGTCAAAAACTCTGAGTTTTGTATGGTTGGTGTAAATATCTTGCTATACTGCAGCTCATTGCTATGTGTATTAATATGGAAGAGAGTGTAGTTGTGGTTTATGCCTGGATTTATGTAAATGTATGAAAATCTATGTAAATGTATAGTCTGCTGTTTTTTGTCAGGATTTCAGCAATGGTACGCTTCTAAGGTCTTTCTAAATTTATAAAGTGTTTATTTAATGGAATGTATTGTGGCTTAAAATGCTTTTTCTTCACCACAAGTATAATCAATTCTCCTTGTTTCCTTTTATTTTATAGGAGTCTGGAGCACCCATTCTTACTGATGATGTCAGCTTGCAAGTATTTATGGATCATCTGAAGAAACTTGCTGTCTCTAGTGCTGCCTGAGATTCTGCAGTGCGTTAAAGGCACAGATAAGCTGTAGCCGTATTTCAGCGTTTTCTCCTTTACCCTTGTCCATGTCTCTCTTGACAGAATGCTCTGATATGCACAAGTTGCCTGACTAGATGTAAAGCAGTGTTGTTTTCAAAGAAAAGCTTTTGTTATCAGTAAATGTTTTAATGTGAACTGCAGTTTGTAAAAATGACAGGTAGTAGATTAAATTAAGTTATAATTAGAGGAAAAAGAACAGTCATTTTGATTACTGTGATACTATAATTACTTTGAGATCATTTATAACAACTTTGAGATGTGATTTCAGTTTCCTTTTTAAATGGTTGAGGTTGATTCTGCTCTGCACTACAAAGGCACGTTGAACAATAAAGGAAATCTTTGCTGATGTCGGGCTTTCCAGACTGCCATATGACTAGTTTTGCTTACTCAATTTGAGCAGAAAGTGAACAAAGCAGCAGCAAAAAGCATATAAAAATAGTATTAACTCGGTCTTTTGACTTAGGCTGCCGAACTTTTCTTTTCCTGCAGAGATACTATTGTTCATGTATTGTTCATTTTGGGAGTATTTAATTTTAAATATTTCTTCCCACTTACCCTACTTGATTCTTTGGGAACAGAGTTTTTCTTTATTTCCACATAAAAAATTTGAACTGAAAAAGTAAAAAGTCTGTTATTGCACAAAAGTTAAATCCACATGTTGTATTTTTGACAAAAGTATCTATTATCAAACACAGTAACAGATGGATATGCTCAAAAGTTAACACTTTTAGCTCCAGCTAAGAAGAAATCCTACACTACCAAAATGAACTAAGAGTACAGCCTTGATTTTTATCTTGGCAAGTATACTTTAAAAAAAATAAATATATATTTACCTTTTTTTATTATTGCCTTATGTTATTACACTAATGCATGACACTGCACATCTGCTTTTTGTTTCTGCATCCTTTTTGTTATGAATTCAACAGGCTATAGTTCTTGTTGAAACAGTATTATATAGAATATGATGTAATTAATTTGATATTTAGTTCATGCTTGATTTTTTGGGGGTGAATAAATTAATAGGCTTTCCCATCTACTTGTTGAAGTTTACACATAAAACAGATGTTTACATGGGTAATATGACACTTTGACAAATATAGATGTGAAGTGTGGTAGTGGGCAATAAAAAATTGTGCCAAGTCTAAAGGAAGAGAGAGAGTTTTGACTTACGGAATTCAATCATATACTGGTGTGATAAGCATGAGGGCTTTTTCTGTTTTCTGTAAATTCTCAAAACTTTATTAAATCAACTGCTCTCCGTTTCTTTGATCTAAATGAGATGAGCTCTTTTTGCCTCAATACAAATAAAATACATGTTTTTCTCTCATTTTCTGTATTTATTGTGCTGGTTTCTGTTGATGCTTGAAATGAAATGTGGAAATAAAGGTAGTAATGATAAAATTTAGAGTAACTTCACCACTTTTATTCATGTAATAATTCATATCAACCTTGTTTAACTTCCAGAGATACTGAACTGTTCACACTAGTGGCAGTTTAGGAGATAAAATTTCAGTAGCCCTCTTAACTTTGTTTTGTTTTAGCTAATAAACAGCTTAAAAAATTTTTCTCGTAACATTAAATATGTCCAATTTATTTGGCAGTTAAATACCGTTTGACTAATAAATCAATTCATCACCAAGTCATGATAATGGATGGGGTTTTTTGTGCTTTCCTTTCTACCCTTTAACCAGCTTTCACCTTGTAACAGATTCTTTTATCCAATTTCTTGGCAACATTAGCTTCTTTTGTAACTTCAAGCATTTAACATTGTCAAAGACTTTTTGAAAATTCAAGTATGTCTGCTGTATTACCTTTATCCTCCTACTTAGTCACGTCTTCCAAAGACTCTGAGTGGTTAGTGAGACAGGATTTTCCTTCATATGAAGCACACTGACTCTTTCCCAAAAGCCCATGTCTATCCATAGGCTCATAAGTCTTGCTCTTCATTACAGCCTCTACCATCTTACCAGGGATAGAGATCAGACTTATCAGTCTGTAACTTGCAGGATTCCCTCGACAGCCCTTTTTGTGGACGAGAGTGACATGGGCAGCAGTCTGCCAGTCATCTGGCACAGGGACTGTCTGTAATGATAGTTACACACGTTTACTGGCACCTCTGCCCTTCGATGTCTCACTGTCTTCAGAACTCCTGGATGAAGGCCATCCAGTCCTGGTAGCTCGTTAACATGTCATTCATCTACTTGATCTAATGCATCTTGCATATTTACATCAGTCAGATGAGCTACACCAGGGGAAGTAAGCTGTTTGTTACAACTGAGAATGGATCAACCTTTAAAATCAAAATAATATGTTGTAGGGTTGTGCTACAGGAGAAAGCGGTTTAAAAAAGATAAATTGCTGCTATTTGCTGTCCTTGCTAGCATCTGTATTACTAGGTTTCTTGGTGAAGAGATGCTACCAATCTGTGCAATATCCGTGAGACACAGCCGTCTTATCACAAGGGTTGACCTATTTAACTATGATAGCAGGCTTTGCAATGATTTCTTTAAATATTTGGTCTTGCCTGAACACAGATTGGAAATGGGAGGAAGAGTTGGTCAGATCTCCTTGTGAAAAACACAAGGCCTTAGACTTGGAAGAAGTAGCCTTCTGCAGGACAAGGGATAAAACCATTGCTGGCTGTTCTGTTAAGGACTGGGAAGTTAAAGACCAAAAATTATCCATGGTCAGTCAGAGGTAGGGGAGCAAGCAGTCAGGTGCTGCTTCCTCTGCTTTGTTAGGCAGGCTGTGAGTTTTAGAGTAGTACAAAATCTGTTCTCAATATAAATTTCCTGACTGGACACATATGTGCCTGAAGCATTGCCATCTGGGAAGTACATTTGTCTCGGAGAGCAAGGTAGGTGAATCTGAAGTTAATGTTTTGCCAGGATCATGAAATCAGATGGAGACTCATGGCAATGTAACAGCTGTTTATGATCTTAGATACTCTTGTTGCTGGTGTTTGGGCATCGTATAGAAAAGCACATTGTGATTGGCAGTCCTTGCATAGTGCTTGATCTAGAAGGTGCTTACTTCTAGCCTGCTGCCTTTTTCTCTGGACAGCTTTCTAGGCTTTATGGGCTACACAAGCATCTAAATTTTTCTTATCTTTTTATTGCCTTAAGTCCTGTACTTACAGTCCTGTCCATTTATTATGTGCACACGCCATCTATGTGTTTAGACCAGCCCAGAACACAAAGCTCTTACTGCTAGCATATTAAAGATCAGGTAAAAGTTTGCTGGACCTTGTAAGTGTGAGAGCTGCCCTTCGTTCAGGAAAAGAAATGGTGTTTAAGCTCTTATTTTGGAATGAGCCATTTAGAGCAATAGAGGCCATCAACCAAAATGTGGATGATGGTTCCATATTTATACATATAAAAACCTCAAAGCTCTAAGTCTTTCTGACTGCACCTCAAAACCAGACTCCTTGCTGTCCGCACAGAGATGTAAGTATGCTGGAAAGAAGGTTGGAGTGTCCCGATAGTGCTTTGCTCTTTCACTGGTGAGACAGCAAGCTTTTGCTGTTTGGTTTCTTGCTGACTGTGAGCTGCTGTGGTAAAAGCCCTGGCTTGGCCTCTCCTCCCCCCACTTCACAGGTCTGGGACTGCCACAGATGGTATGTTAAGAACCTTTGGAAGTACTTTACAGTAGTTGAATCCATGTTACATTACAGCTTCAGGATCTCCTTTTTTGGAGAGTTGAGGATTTTTTTAGCTACTCTGTTTATTTCATCTTTTCTGTGTGTGGTTGGTTTTGGTGTGGTTTTTTTTTTTTTTTTTTTTTTTATACCAGCTGTCAATAATTTGCTTTCCTCTTACTTGGGAAAAGGTAGTGGATTGTTAACTTTAGACCGTCATCTGCTGCTTGGATGGGATAACTCACAAGGTACCAGCTTTAGACGCAGATTGAACAAGCTCAACCAAAAGTTGAAGTTAAATTGATTAAAGGCATGTGGATTTGCCTAGAAATACAAACACTGTCAAATTCCTAGAACCTCATAGCTTGATCTGTGAGACTATGACACTGATGAGTGGTCTCATGGCTGCCTCCAACACACAGTGGTGTGTTTGGAAAATTGCATTTCCCAATATTCCCTCTTTTCCTCAGTTAAAAATTATAGTTGATGAACAGTGACCAGGAGCCTATCCTGTTCTTCTACCAAATCTGAGGCAAACAACTATATTATCCCCCTGTCAGATTGTGAAGCACAATAGAATTGAGCTCAGTTTAGCTTTTGCATTTTGGGTTCATACAAAAGTTAAATGTTACATGAAAACCAACAAGCCTGAACGGAACAGATGGAAAAATTAATGAAGCTGTTGCTCTGCTCTGAATTTAATGTAAAATCTTGTTTAAAATAGCAGACTGTGCCTAATCGTGTAAGGTTTTGTCCAAAGAAAGGACTGCAATGCTAAAAGGTAAACAATTAAATCCATGTCCATAAATTGATTTTCGGCAAAAATGAAGCGAAATAATCACTGCATACTTTAACAATGGAGGCTTTCCAACACCTGCAGATTGTCCATCGTGTGTGTCTTTCCATCCTCTTCCATGACCACCTGGACGTAACCAGCTGCGTGGTATACTTGCCATGAAGTGGGGTAAGAGTTTGCTTGGAAGCTAATGTGTGTGGAACAAGCAGTAGGCTGTCCTTTGCCTTTCTCAGGGAGAACTACATGTGTTGTGTCATGGTCTGCACTCAGCTTAACGCATTGGAACTGTGCACATTCAGGGGGTGTTTCTCTGGCTAGAGAATGGCCAAAGACCAATATACCTTATTAGAAAAAGAGCCTGTGTCTCACAAAGCTCAGGCGTGTCAGCCCTGTAATTTTCTCCTCTTTTCCCTAATGTTAGGAACAGACAGCCACTCAAGGGATTAGCCACTTTCAAAGCATGCATATAAATTATGCTATCAGAGTAACTTGGAACCGTAATGGTTGTTGAAGTGGGGTCAAAATAACGTGGGATGGCCTCTGAGGTCCCTGAACATGCACTTCCTTCTAGTTTAGAACTCACCTCTGTGCGGTTGCCAACCTTTCAACCTCAGGAGAGGTGCCAGTGACTCATGGGCCACAGTTCGTAGTCTACAGATAGCATGTGGAACTGTATGGCTTTTATAGGTTATTTATAAAAGTTCAGTAAGGGAGCATAGTCATGTGTGAAAAATCGAAGCTAGGTGGAGACCCTGAAAAGTTTAGGTGACACTAGATTGGTATGAAGTAGCTCATGTAATTAATGAAGTACCAAAGAAGAGGAGGTTACATTTCTAGGATTCAACTGTGAGCTCCTTTTCAGCTGCATACAGGGGGCTGGTACCTATTTCACTGTTTTTTGTAGCAGCACAGACATGGTTGAGCCTTGGCTCCGAATTGATGTGAACCTTTTAAGACCCTATCCTGTATAATCTGAAGAGAGTGCTACCACAGGAAAGGGATTTTTTTTTTCCTTTTTTTTCCCTGCTAGATATGTCAGCATTACAGGATGGCTCGAATTACTAATTGAAATGTGGACAGTTTAAATTGAGCTATCCTAATCTGCAGACATGTCACACCTGGCTAATGAAGTAGAGTTATAAGTGGTTTGTAGCACTGCTGATCTTTATTCATCCTGGAGCAAGTGTATTTTTGTTAGCACTGCTTTTTAGAAGGACTTGTATTGAATTTTTCCAGAAAACACAGGAACTTTATAGGTGGGCAAAATACTACTTGCTGCATTTTTCTGGTGTGCCATGAAACAGCTAAAAGAGCCATGAATGACCCTCAGATCTCTTCTTGTTGCCACAGTCGCTGTCTGCATGGAAGCCCAGCTGCTGAGTCCCCCTCCTGTTTGTCCAAGAGCAGATGTGAAAGACAGGCTGTATGGAGAGGCACTGACAGCCAGCCAGGCTGGCAGTCAAGGGGCCAAGCTGGGACTATTAGCTGCTGAGGAGCTCATGGTTTCAAGCAATGCTGCCAGTGTAGTTAGGATCAAAATGTGACCCTCCCATGCAAGTTGCTGTAGTATATCCTCCCACGCTAGGTATTTACACACTGCACTGAGGGGAAAAATAGCCCGCATGGATCTAGCACTGTGACGTGAGCAGTCCTACAGCATGAGAAGATATAACTTCTAATTTCAGACTTGTTCCCACTCCCCTGCAGGAGGAGAAGGTAAATGGAGATGACACCTTTTAAATGATGGCACTGAACCAAACAATGGAACTGTACTCCATTTTTATCCCTGTAAAAGCAGAAAATGAGAGAGCTAACTTGTTACAGAACTTAACGGAATATATGTTTTGTCCTTTAGAAAATGAGGATTTTATCACAGACTGTTTGAAGCTAAAACTGTTTGCAGAAGATACAGTGTTTTTTCCCTGGAGTAAAGCCAGGTCTGGAAAAGAGATTGCCAACAGGGCTAATCCCCCACAACTGTATTTGTGTAACAGACACTTTGCTCTGGTGGGTCTACTTTGTGCCGTTTCCTCTGTGAATGAGCTGTCAGCCACAGAAGATATTTTAACATCTGTTACAGAACTAATACTTTTCTCATGAAAACGCAAGATGAAATTTGCGTGCAATGCCCAGGTGTGCTGGTTTTGGCTGGGATAGAGTTAATTTTCTTCATAGTAGCTAGTATGGGGCTATGTTTTGGATTTGTGCTGAAAACAGTGTTAATAATTCAGGGATGTTTTAGTTATTGCTGAGCTGTGCTTACATAGAGTCAAGGCCCTTTCTGCTTCTCACCCCACCCCACCAGCGAGTGGGCTGGGGGTGCACAAGAAGGTGGGAGAGGACACAGCCGGGACAGCTGACCCCAACTGACCAAAGGGATATTCCAGACCATATGATGTCATGCTCAGCATATAAAGCTGGGGGAAGAAGAAGGAAGAGGGGCGATGTTCCTAGTTACGGTGTTTTGTCTTCCCAAGTAACCTTTATACATGATGGAGCCCTGGAGATGGCTGAACACCTGCCTGCCAATGGGAAGTGCTGAACAAATTCTTTATTTTGCTTTGCTTCTGCATGCGGCTTTTGCTTTACCTGTTAAACTGTATTTATCTCAACCCATGAGGTTTCTCACTTTTACCCTTCCAATTCTCTTCCCCATCCCACTGGGGGGAAGCGAGCGAGCGGCTGTGTGGTGCTTAGTTGCCGGCTGGAGTTAAACCATGACACCAGATGATGGGAGGAAATTGGCCTGGTGAAATGCAGTACATTGGTAAGCCCTGCCAATCTAATCGGAGCAGAAAAATCCTTGCCAGCTTCCAAACAGGAAGCTAACTTAACCCCAAATACTAGCAAGACACCCTGGAGCTTTCATTTGATTATGAGCACCAGTTTGGCATCCTAGAGCAAGTGGTGGTTAGTGGCTGTTTCCAAGGAAGGCAAAAATGCCCCAGAAGCAAAGCTGTGCAATGGATCGGTGGAACAGCAGACTACTGCAGCCTTTGCAGAATAGGTTATCCAGTATGTTCAAGGCAAACAGATCTTTACTCAATTCTATTTTCTGATTTTTGGCCCATCAAAGGTAAATCGAGCCAAGTACACTGTGATTGCTATTTTTATGATTTGGCTTACTAAAATGAAAAAGATGGTTGTGCTGAAGTTTTAGCTCATAAATGTTCTGTTATTACTTCCTTTCCTTTGGCAATAACTGTAATGGCTTTTCTTTGTACTTATCAGATGTGTTAGTCACATGTTGACAGGATGCTTTTGAGCACAAACTGATGGCTGCGCCTTCCAAACTGAAGTGATTAACTGACTTAATAACCTAATACCTCTTTCTGCCTAAGGGATATGAATGAATTTTCCTTGAGAAAGCAAGAATACAACCCTGATAGATAACTGTAGAAAATGAGATGGATTTCATAACTGCATGTGACCTACCAAGACTACAGGATAGAGAGTCCCATTACTGTATATGTTACTTTTCACAGAATCACAGAAAGCTTGAGGTTGGAAGGGACCTCTGGAGGTCATCTTGTCCAATCCGTCTGTTCAAGCTGGGCTACCTAGAGCTGGTTGCCCAGGACCTTGTCTAGATGGCTTTTTTTGACTTAAAAAGGAGTTGAAAATTTACAAATTTAAAAACAGGTCCTTGCACAGGCTACTTGTTATCCAGCAGAATTGTAGCCGAAATGGAAATAGTCCCATAAACTGCAGGAGATGGACTGAGAGCACTCTGCTCCCCGTGTCAGTCTCTGTCTTTGTGGCACTGTGCAAAACTACGTGTATAAACATGTAGAGGATATTTCCTGAGAAATGATTTTAACTGAAAAGATAACATGTGGGCAGGACACTTTCAAGGGCTAAATCCATCTTAATCAGTAGACTGAATGCAGATTAAACAAAAATTAAATTGTTCCCTGTGTGTAAGTATCTGCAATCCATGAAGTGACAGGTCCTCATAGTAGGTCAGTTGCATCTGAATGAAAAACATCCTTTGTCCTAGTTAAGCAATGTGTATAAATAAGTCTAGATTTATTTTTTATGATGATATATTTGGTAATGTATGACATAATGCCACTCTAGGCAGGGCCCAAAATAACTTAGAATTAAGCTGAACAGAATAAAAAGGACATCTGTTTTAGTCAGATTTCCGCAACATGTTAATCTTGGAAACAACTGTCTTATTTGCTGATGGAAATATATATTAAAAATATGTATTATTTGAAATACTGTGTTGCACATTGCAATTGACAGTTCCCATATCCTTACAAGAAGCAAAGAATATTTTACAGCTTCTTCCTCCAATCTCAGAAAGAAGTGGAATAATTTGCTTTTGCAAATTTGATCCCAATGGAATAAGTGGTTACTTTGCTGTGTGTGGATCAAATGTGCATGCTAATGCCCTGCTGGATCAGAGCTTTGGTTAAAGGAAGATGTTATCTTCCGAGACGAATATCAGGACTTAATGTTAACAGGTAAGCCCTGCCACGCTTTGGCTGCAATTCCGTGGTTTTGTAGGATTGCAGGAGTAGGCCAGCTACAGAGAAAATAGTATGGATTCGCAGCTTTCCATCAAGAGGAAGTATTTTAATTGTTGGCATTACCTTTGGCAAACCTCGAGAGCGCAGTAGATGCATGAGGCTTCTGGCCTGATTCTGGTTTCAATTATGCTGGTTACTGGTGTAATCAGGTGTCTTTGATTATCCCTCTTTTACATCTGTATAAATGTGGGCCCAATCAGTGTAGAATTTGACTTAAATTCACCTTCACTTAGAAAAACACAGCAATATTTTCTTTCCTTCTAAAGTCAACAACCTGTCAGAAGCATTTTTGATGTTTTAAGAAATAATCTAGAAAGAAGAGCTACAAAGAACTGATTTAAAATATTTTAATGGAATAAGCTGAAACTCCCCTAAGTGTAACAAAGCATCTTCTTTTAAAAAAGTGAACTTGTAAGATAAAATGTGCACAAATAAATGCAAGAGAGGGAATTCAGCAGAATGATCATCTTTTGATCTTAATCTTCTGAAAAGAATACAAAATAAGCAGAAACTAAATACATGGGCACTGATTTGCATGCTTTTTTTTTTCTTTTTCATCTGTAAAAAGAGCAAAGCAGGATGTGATTGACTAAAGGAAATGAGATGTGTTGTATCTATGTGGCTGGCCAAAGACTTGTCCAAAACATTCACCCAGCTGGAACTAATGTAAGAAGACAATTATCTTGGAGGTGTAAAATATCCAGAAGAAAATTTGTTAAGTTAGGATTTTTAGCATTGAATGAATACTTCTGATAACTCCAGGTTCATTTACTAATTCAGAAAAAAACCCATGGAATATACAGGGAATTATTAGTTCAGAGAACAAGAGGATCATTGCACATAATCACTGTCCTAGGTGGTGTACAAATGAGTTAAGCAGCTCTGCAGAATACTCAGCTGGGAGCTGTTCCATGACATGAAACAGCTAAAACAGGCAAACCTGAGCAAGGAGGTTCTCCAAAATGTCAAGAAAGAGCAGCAAATAAATGATCTTGGAAGGCTGGAGCAGCCACAGGTGTCTCTGCAGCTGGGGAAAGGTACTTGTGATTTGTAGGTATTGTGGGAGAAGTTTTTACAATGATTTTACAAAAAATTGGTGGCTTTGGTGCGTGGAGTCATTGAGGGCTGTATATCATATTCACTGCTCCCCCCATGTCCACATAGCAAGTCATTTCATTAGAGAAAGCAATCAGATTGGTCAGGGGTGATCTGCCCTTTGTAAATCCACACTTTTCCTCACTGGCTTCTTTTCCTTTATTTTTTTTTGGAAATGGATCCTAAGGAGATGTGCTGCATGGTCTTTCTGGGGACTGTGTTGAAGCTGGCCAGCATTTAGTTCCTCAGGTCTTCCTCTGCTCCCTTCTTAAAGATGACTGTAACATTTAGCCCCTTTCCGTGGACCTCCCTGGATCATCACATGTTCTGAGGATGATGTGGCTTCACAATCCCATCACCCAGCTTTTTCACCATCCTTCTGTGAGTCCCATCTATCCCTGTAGACATGAATATAACCAGTTTCTCTAAATAGTCCTTAACGCTCCTACTTTTGCATTTCCTCCTTTCTCAAACTGTGCAGGTAAGTATGGAGGTCTGGGAACTTTTTGAAGACTGAGGCAAAAAAATCACTGAGTATTTCAGCCTTCACTATATTGTCTGCCACCAGGTTGTCTCCCCCATTTGACAACAGCTTCACATTTCCTTTGAACCTCAGTTTTCTACTAGCAAGCTTACAGAATTCTTTTCCTTTTACCCCTTATGCCCCTCAGCAGCTTGAGCTCTAACTGGGCTCTGTCTTTCCCAATACCATCTCTAATTGCCTAAGCAATGTTTTTATACTACTCCTTTGTTGCCTGTTGTTGTTTCTGCTTCTTGTATGTTTTCTTTTTTTGCCTTTTAATTCATTAACAGCTCCTTGCTTTGCCGCTTGGGCCTTCTGCTGAAATTTCTGGTTGTATAGAAAATCAACCCAGCCTTTAATTAGAATTAGAGGGTGTTTTGTTAGTACATCTATCTTTTTATTATTTTAGACTAAGTTCTGCCATTGGCCAATTTGTAGATCTTGCAACCCAGTTTTTATGACAATCCTGCCCTTCAGGAACCACTTTAAATCTGAATGATTCCCCTCTGTTTCTTCTTTCAGTAATTTGGAGTTTTGCCTTAATGCAATGCAGATGTAGTTAAGGCGACATTCACTTGTAACCTTTACAAGAAGCAAATGTAGCTCAGGTCCAGCTGACCTATCTTTATTCAGATCACTAATGTATGTATACTTGTAATTTTTCTAAGTCTGTAATATCATACACTACGGAATGTGTTTATTGTACATGCATATTGCATAAGGGCATGACTTTTGGTGGACTCAGCTTTTGATAAAACAACACTTTTCTCTTTGAACACAATACTCAAGGTACACTAATTGGGAAGTCTTTGTTCCACAAATCTCAGAGTGCCTTTTGTCAGCTTGGAAGGCTCAGGTCACAAGAACTTCATTCTGATAGGAAGTTTTATATATGTGAGGCCTTTAGAGACCTTGTGAAGTTCTTATGTCAAAGTGGAAGAATTTTTTTGGGGGGAAAAGGAGTCACTGAAGGTCCGTATGCTAGAGTAGTATGAAGACAAGACTCATTCCATACCATAAGAGGAATGGGGAGAGTGGTCTCAGCAGTGAAAAAAAATGTGGTTTTTACTGAAGGAAAAAATAGATATGAACAACGTGATAGTGGCAACTTGTGATCACTGAGTGCATTTTCAGATTCTTTACTAATAGTAAGAATATGTTGACTCTGTTCTAGGGGGACGGGAAATAGATTGGAAAGTTGCTTGCTTGTCTTTGTTGTTTTTTTTTTAAGGGATCATTCAAAACAGAGAAAAAGATGTAATAAAAATAAAAAAAAAAACCCAAACCAGGCAAGATAAAAATACCTTCTACTGCAGCATCGTCCAATGTTGACTTTGGTGAGGGGAGGATTCGATTTCACTTCCCAAGCAGCTATTGCACACAAAGGTTAGACTGCAGAAGTTGCTGCAGCCATGAAGCAGCAGATCTCACAGTGTGATTGAATTAGCTGATTTCATGAACTGTGGCTGCAGATGTAAAGGCTCAGGCTTGACATATAGCATGAAACATCTGTTAGAGGGAGTGATCTGTGAACAACCAACAGAGCTATGGGAACAGGCAGTAAGACAGTTGCTTTGCATAATACCTCATTTCTGTTTATTTTATTGCATCAAGAGCTCTCTTTGAAATCAAGCTGTTTATATGTTGTTGTTCCGTAGTAAAGCTTCATTTGCTAGAGAGGGCAAGCCTTCTGCAAGCTTATGGTGAATGGAAATTTCAAGACAATTGCAAGAATTTTTCTGCATCAAGTAAGGGCAACTTCAGTGACAGACAACTGGAGATTTAATGTATTTTTAATAAAAAAAAAAAAGGATTGTAAATTTTAGAAACCCTGCCATTTGCTACTGACCTGCCTGCTAGCTGGAGCGAGCAGCGGAGCTGTCCGAGGATTTTGTTCACCAGCATCTGGCCGTGGTCACTGCAACCAGCTTGCCGTGCTCACGGCTGCCATGTTTGGTGTCCCAGCTCAGGCCTTTGTGCACCAACGTCCCCGCGTGCAGGCCCCTTCTGAGATACCGGTCCTGCAGCTGCCGCCCTCCAGCCTTCGCCCCCCTCGCCCGCGCCCCAGCCCCGTCCCCCGTGTTCCTCCTCAGGCCGGCCGGTGCTGCCTGCCCCGTGCGTGGTCTGGCCGTGCACCCGCCGCCCGCCCTCCTCCCCCATGTGAGGGAGACATGGGCCTGGCTGCTCTAGCTTCAGTTTCAGGTGGAAGAAGTGTTTGTTGGCGCATCCTGGCAGAAACAGAGGTATTTGGTTTCTTCAGTCCCTCATGAAACGCAGGAAATCCCAGTCCCGCAGCACACCCTGCGGTGGATATGTCCGACGTGCTCCGGCTCCTGCCCCTGCTCTGAGGCCGAGTCCTCGGCTCCGCTGTGGATTTTTTTTTTTTTTGGTGCAAACAGAAAAATGCCCTCCCTGTTGGAAAGATATTGTGGTGCCATGCCAGGGGCTAAATGCCAGGTCCCCTGTTTACTGTAGGAGGACATCTCCAGGTACAGGGGGGCTCCTCGCTGGTAAGGTGCTGGCACAGCCATTTTCTCCCTGAAGTGCCGTTACCAAAGAGTCTGCCCAGGCTTCAGGTGCCACATGTGTGGTGACACGATGAACATCAAATACGTGAGGAAATGCAGGATGGCTGTACATTTCTGGTGAATCCAGACTCCCCTAAATGTACCAGCAGGACCTGAGAGAAGGTTTTATTTAAAGCTGCCCTGTGGCTTTACAGCAAGGGGGAGGTTAGAAAGCATGTCTGCAAGGTCTGCATATGGTGCCGCTCTCACACTGACGCCACTATTACTCCCCTGAGCACTGGGCAGAACCCAGCTCTGCTCTTCACGGTGATTTTTTATTACAGAGCTCGGAAAAGAGCACTTGACTTGTTATTTGCTGGAAGTAAGGGCAGTGTTGGACATTATCCTATAACCCGAGAAGGAAGTAAGTAATTTGGAGAGAATTTCATGCTTTCTAAAGTACCGATAGTTTAACTTTGTAGTTTTTGTACTACTGTAAAATACCTCAAAACCATGGCCTGAAGCAGTACAGAAGATTTCCGTGCAGCATTGCTCTTCCTTAAGCATGGCTCCCTTACTCAGTGTGACTACATCCTCAAATGGGATTAGGTGACAGCATGTTTGAAATGCAATGCTGATTAAAATCAAAACCATCTGTTTCCTTGTATATTAAGTACATGGCTTTGGGAACATAGCCTGACCTGACTTTTCTTTAAATTAAATAAAAAGCAGAGTCATCCAATGGAGGTACGAATTGTCATTATCTAGGTTTTTCACCAGTCATAAATTACAGGAATTAAGATGCTTTTGAAATAAATGGTACAACACTTACAAAAAAATAAATAAAAGCATCCAGGATTGCAGACCTCTTACCTGCCTAGAGCTACTGCTCTAAGCAGGCTATGAGCTGGAAACAGAGATGGTCAAAAAAAGTAATAGAGGTAAATGATATGTTGCCTCCACACTCTTACATGGTAGAAAATAGAAGTAACTGAAAAGCCACAAGGTCTTGGATACAGATGGGTCAGGACAAGTGGTAGGTTGCTCCTTGATTCCCTTTCTTCAAGCAATTCAAGTAATTGGGGCCACATGGTCCATGCAGTGAAGCATTATTTCCTTTGCTTTTTCAGGTGTGTGAGCACCAGAGGCAGCTGTAGCCGGAAAGCCTTCGGAGACATTGTTGGCTTTGTTGGGCAGTACTGTGCAGGTAAATTTTCAGCAGAATTCTGCAAACTTGCATTGGGCAAAGCAGGCAGCAGACTTGGTTTTGTAATCTGACAAGATGTGAAGCCGTTTTTTTCAAGAAGAGCTGGAAAAAGTGTATGTGAGTTTGAGTTCTTATTTCCTAACAGATCAAAGCCTGTTATATTGAGAACTCTGGCTTGTAGATACTGGATATCTTAGTAGATTGGTATTGTAGTCTCTGGGCCTAATCTGGATATTTATTTGTTGTGGTGGTATAGTGCTTTACTGAAATGGTTAAAGGACTACAGCCCTGCAGTATAGGATGTAGTCATAAGTTGGTCAGAAATATTTTGGGAGAAAGTGCTAGTGAATGTTCTTTGTTGGAGAGGAAACTTTGAATAGAGTTTCTGATTTAGGGAGCCACACTATTCCTTTAATTAAGACTAGCTAAATAACCAAGGGTACTATATTGTCTTTGGGGATCTGTTAATGCTCTAATGACCCAGTTTTTGCTTTAGTAGGGAGTAAATGCTAACTTCAAATGTGTCTTTGTACTGATTTTCTTTTTTTTAATGAAATGGGTTTTTCTGTCCAGATTCTAGTTGTAGAATGTTGTAGAGCACTTTCACACTGGAATAACTACTTAAGGGATGGATTTTTTTGTTTGTTTGTTTTCTTTAGTTTTACCACTATGAGTTGAAACAGACTAAATCTTTAAAATGTGTATGATGTATTTATTAAATCAATTCCTTTACCTGCTTGTAGGTAGAAGTATTTTATATGCTTAAACAAGAGAACACTAGGGCTTACAATGTTGCCCTGTGTTGCATCAGTCTTCTCTTTTTTTTTTTTTCTTTCCAGTAAATACATGTGCTAAAACCTATCACAAACCTTTGTTAATGTGTTGTTGTTATTGCACTGTTATTTTATGTAATAAAAGCTGTTGCAGAAGGAAAAAAAACCCTGAATTTGGTTAAGATAAAAGCTGACTATATAAAGGCTTAATTTACATTTCATTTTTCACAATAGGTTGTACAAAATGGCAGTAGCCTAGTCATTTTTGTAATGCAGTAATCCTGTGCTTGGACAGCAAAAGCCATAAGTTTAGGTGAATCTAAATAAAATCATGAAAGGGTAGAGATATTAGGAAAAACTATAGTTGTTTTCTGAGTAGTTTCTACTGCTTTCTGCCTAGCTGAGTGCTCATGGAAACAACTTTTTAAGAGACAAAGCGCTAGATTTTTTGCACTGTCACCATCTTCACCTAAGGAATCCTTTTGAGTTAAATGAAATTACAGGACAGTAAGGTTAGCAAAAGGACAGGGAGAATAGATACCTAAAGTAGGAGATTAGGTGCTGTTATGGCTCAGTACTTTTGTATTTGCTGTTGTGTTTTCACTTGCAAATGCCACTTAGTGCTTTGAGAATTTCTGTCTTAGTCACCAAATGATGCTAGAAAGACAAAGAGGAGACTTCTGAGCTGTCTCACTGGTTCAACACCCAGCTGAAAGAAGTAGTGAGATTACAGCTTCCAGTTATGGTCTACATGGACAGCAAACAGAAAATAAAGAAAATGTCAATATTTGAAGATATTACAAATATTGATTAATGTGTTGCAACTTCCTTCTGATGCTAGGATGTGTTATCCTTCTTTTATAAATAGTGATGCTGAGAGGTTAACAGGCTTAACCAAGAGCCTATATCAAATCATGGCATCACCAGACATGGTGTTCTCATCTCCTGAATGCTAGTCTGGTACCTTAAGAGAATTGTCCTTTCTATGTGCTCCTGTGACCTAGTTGAAAGGTTGCAAGCAATCCAATTCGACATATTGATATGGAAATTCATTGCCCTGTAGCGTAAAAAGTTCAGTGCCTCAGCTTAATTATGGGTCACCACTGATTCTCTGGCTACGTTCAGTTTAAGTAGAACTAATCATAAATACATTTCTGCAGATACATTGTTTCTTGGGAATATGGCTCTTGCTATGCCACCTTATTTTCAGGTTAGGACAGAGTTATAATCTCATCTCTAAATAATGGTAATGGAAGGAAAATATTTCAAAATCTTTCTTCAGACCAGTGAATGTCTGCCACTAAAAGCCTTCAGGATACTAACTTCTCAAGGTTATGCTGGGTTCTTTTGCAGTCAGTGGAAGGTGACAGTGGATGCTACCTTCAGTGAGGCTTTTGGATTTCAGTAGTTTCAGTATGCACTAGGCAGGAGACTCTTTTAATGACTGCAGTCCACAAACTGTAATATCCTGAGGTGAGCCGTCTCTTGGCACAATTGGATAAAAATTTAGGTGGATAACTGAGATTTTTAGTCTGAAACAATATAGATAGGTCTCTTCACATAAAGTTTTTTAAGAAAGATTACCTCATTTATAAACATAAGGTAGGTGTATAAACCTGTGATTTAATTGTCTTATTCACATTACACAAGTATTTTTCATGGTGACTTCTCAGACTGAATCTTTATTAACTATTTAATAAGCAACTTCTATGAACTGCCTTGAATGTGTCTTCCTTTGATCTCCTCTGTTAGCAATGACTTGTGCCTAATCTATTCAGAGACTATTGACGGTGTATACTAAGCTGAAAGAAGCTGTCATAGACAGTTTTCCATTAAGTCATGAAATAAAAAAATTGTGAAAGCTACTGTAAATGAAATGTAAAAAAGCAAGCTGGTAGCTATACAGCTAGGTTGTCATTCATAGCATTTTGTAAATGATAGTAAATTACTTACATTAATAGAAAAATAATATTCTCACCATTATAATTTTCAATGGGTATGTTTTCATCAGACTCTTTTTCCCTAGGGTATTAAAAAAGATTGTAAACCAAACAGATACTTTTCTATTTGATGACGTGATAACTTAGTTATTGTATTAGTATTAGCAAATCCAATGATATTCATACTAGAAGAGAAGAACAAGCGAAGAGAAGAACAAGCTCAAATAAATGGCCTGTTCATATGAACTAGCTAAAAGGGTTTGTAATCTATTTGCATAAAGAAGTTTTTTTTTTAAAAGCTTTCTGGAAAAAGATATCCTTGGTAATAGATGTGGTGCTAAAAACAGACAACAAAAAGACCGTGACATAAAGGGCAAAATCTTGTGCCTGCTGACACTAGCAGGAGATGTACTGACCCCAAATACTCTTACATTACTCAGAGATTGATGAGTGAAGTTGACTTCAGCTTTCTTGAGTAGCTGACCACTTCAGGAATAGAAGAAAACTAACAGTAGTGGCTTCTCCTTACACCTTTGGACAATGAGTCTGAAGAATATAGTAGCTACTTGTGGTGTTAAGAATATGCTTTCAAGTGCTATAGTCAGCAGTCTTGCTGTATGTCTGCTAAGACCATCTCTGGCAGCTCAGGAGCATTTATCCTCTTTCAAAATCTGTGTTTTAGACTCCCCGAGGGCATCCTATCCTATCCTAACTACCCCAGTAGTTACTAAGGGCAAGAGACGGCACATCTTTCATCTTCTGTCCATTTAAAATGCATGGAGAGGCCTTTAGCAAATAGCAAAATGTGGTAAGAAGCTTCAAACAATCAGCTTGTGTGGAGGAACTGGGAAGGAGATGTAGCCTGTCAAATAAAGAGAGCTTTGAATAATAATAATAGTGACGGTGGTATATAGTGGGTTTCTTTGGGCTTTTCTTGGAAACATGGCAAGAGATCTATTTGGAGTAGTAGTGAAGTGCTATAAAGCCTACTGGATTTGGGAAGTCGAGGGTTTGTCAACAGCCAAGCACAACTTACTGGAGTGAAAAGCTATTGGTACATCAAGTCATGTATCTGAAGTGAGGAAGCTTGAAGATACAAAATCAGTAGATGTAGGCTCTACTTTCTATTTTCAAATAATTGTTCCATTGTTTCTTCTTGGACTGTGGATGCTGTTACTGCTGTTTGCCAGTTGATATGTTGTCAGCTTCTCATACATTAAAAAAAAACAAAACAACTTTAAGTGCATACTGCCTCTTTATGCTGGTGTGATCTTATGTTGAATTTAAACATTTCATGTACCACTAAAGAACACAGCTGGCAAAATTAAAATGCATACTGAGCATTTAGCTTTGTGGTTGTTACAATGAGCATCGTAGCTGTACTTGAAATATCATTGCTCCTGAACTGGTTGATCTGTAATTACATCTGACCAAGTGTACCCTAAACCCCACCCCACTGTGGATGTTGGTGTTATGCCATGTAGCACCACAGAAAGTCTTTTGTAAAGCTGCAGCTCAGCTTACCATGTGCCTGGATCTCCTGTACTAAACTGCTGCTATATATCAAGCTCTTTCATTTTATTTCTTTTGCCACTAAGAATTCCAGTAGTCTATCAAACCAAGGAGAGCCAGTGCAGAACTGTGTTGCTGCTGTTGCTGAAAAGGTGTCCCATTACAGCTTTTTTATCTTTACACAGTTAGTGGCCCATCTCAACAAAGTCCGAACCCCAATTGTAGCTATATGCTGTAGCCTATGTAACAGCTAACGACAAGTACAGACGCTGCTATGGTTGAGGAATGCCCTTTTTGAAGCTCTGGTCTTTTGAAGTTGGACAGTACTAAGCAGCAACTACTCCTTTCCTTGGTAAAATCAGGATATATTTTATTTTATCCCTGCGTTCTTAGTTGAAAACTTACCTGAGAGTCTGCGCAAGAATACTGTAATTTTGCCAAGACTGTTTGGCTTTTCCACTTGGTAAAGTTGGCATTTATCATATGAAGAGAGGGGTTTGGTGAACCAGAAAAACTGGTAAGATGAGACAGCTGGTAAGAAATTTAGTCAAGTGTAAATCTGTGTGCTGACAGAAGACACTGTTCAAAGCAGTGTCAAACCTCTCTCTGACTGTAACATAGAGATGCAGTTTTGAAGAGTAGGTGGTCTTGGTATGTGTCTTGAACAACTTGATAATTATGAAAGATCTTTAATTTTTCAGCAGCTTTATCAGTCTCAGCTTCTGCTGAGAACTAATTAACAGTAGCCTCCAAGTCCTTGACCTGCATTATTCTGTTCTTCAGATAATGCTTGGTTTATCTGCATCTTAGGCCTAAGCTCCTGAAAAGCAGGAACGCTGACAGAGCTGCAAGTGTTAGCTTGTCCTCAGCAAGAATGTCTTTCTTCTGGATCCTCCTATGCAGGCATTTGATTACTCCAAACATTGGATATATGCAGTGAATCAAAAATTAAATAAGGAATATGGAAACCTGTTCCTAAATCTATGCTGCTACTTTCTGCTGGCTTCTCTAGGAGACTAAGAAAGGTCTGCAGGCTTAAAGACTATGAACACAGTTACTCAGAATTCATCCAGTCCTGTGACACCTGGCACTGTTGATATAAATGAGTATTGAGAGTGTCTCAGAACAACGAGTTCCAGGTCTGAGATCGGTGTGCAAAGTCCTTGTAGCTCTAACTGTGCGTGCGTGTGTGGTCGAAGACTGTGTATACTTCAATGTGGAAAAGGATTTGTTTTCTTCTTCAGGCTGTCAGGGACACACAGATAGCTGAAGACACACATATGCATGTGTTTGCAGTGGCAAGTCACATCCTGGGTGTTCCTACTACGTATGCCATAACACTTGGTATTCCTTTTATCCTCCATGTAGTAATCGGTCTTCACAACACTTTTCCGAGCAGATGTGGAGACAGGAGTCCTAGTCTACAAAGACTTTTGATATCTGTTTTTCCCTTGAGCTGCAAGATCAACCAGTGCTATCTCTTATTATCAGTGTGGGAAAACAAACCTGTTTTCTCATTGTCTACTTTAGATGCTACCTGAAAGTTACAGAAATCCTGAGACTATTGGTCCAATACACATGTTGTAGACATGCAAGAAGGTGGAAAAAAATCATAAGGCTCTGCAGAATTTGAGTACAATGGATTTTTTTTCCCCTCCAGCATCAAAGAGGACAACAAAAGCTATGGGTTCACAACTGAAGTACTGCAACAACAAGCAGTGAGGCTGAGGTAGCTATAGAACAAAAGGGTCTGTGGACTTGAGGAAATATGCATGAATATATGGCAAACATGAGTCAAATAGCTTCATCTATCCAGGCAGGCTGGGAGGCTTGCCAGTTTAAACAGCTCCAGTGTTCAGAATCAGAAAACTGTCTATTTTAACATTAGCAACTAATTGTCTTAGGTGTCTTTTTGTTTATTAACTTTATGATTGTAGGATACCTCGAAAAGAGCTGAGATGAAAGTCACTGTTAGCTACAGAGTAAGTGGGCAGAGAACAGGGGTTGGCTTAAAATGTCTTGAATTTTATAATTTGTCTGACTTTTTAAAACTTCTGCTACTCTTTACAGTATCGGGCTGCTTAATGGCCAAATGGGCCATTGTTTTAATGTGTTTTATACATCCTGAGTTACAAATGCTCTGCAGCTCTTGAGTTGGCTGATATACGTGTGAGTCCACGAAATAGCCCAAATTAGGGGATAAACTTACCGTTTGGGGTGTATGGGGTAATTGTTCCCAGTGGAGCACTGACAGAGGCATGGAAGATTCTTTAGGCACAGAAACTCCTCAGACTTGTGCTTTGCTCGTGCCAGTGTACAGCCTGCGGTTAGCATTAGTGAACTTTTTAAGTCTTGTTGCACTTAGAGCAAACCTCCCAGAGAACAGGCTGAAATGTCATGTTAAGCCTCTGAAGTTCCGACTGCAAATCTGGACTTCGGTGGTTAGGGAAATTCTTGTCCCTCCTGCACGGCCCCCTGCCCCCTTTTCTGTTTCAGAATTTTTTGGGGAGTTTTAACCTAGCTGAAATCATCTTCAAGCAAGATTTAAACAGTCCTTGCCCCTCAAATTGTCAGCTGTATTGACTTTTTTAACACCCAGTGTGGATGTTTCCTCTCACAGTATCTTTGTGGCACAACTGATTCGTTAATGGATTCCATAGTGCCTTACAATCTGCATATATAACCATGTTACAAGATCCATCCGAGGCTGAGAAAGCAAGCTGAGAAAGCTTAGAGGTTTAACTGATTAGGGAAGGGATTATCTCCCTTCTTTACAACGAAGATGACAACTGGTGTTTGCTGTATTAAAAAAACTGTTGTTTGGCGACGTTGATATCCTCTGCAAAGGCAGTCTGCTTCCTTGTCCTGCAAACTAGTGAACATATACAGGGAATAGTTCGTGCTTCTCTTTCTTTAGGTGATACATTTTGATCCCATGTGGACTGTGCTCTGAAAAAGGCCTTCAGCTTGCACAGTGAATCAAATCTAGCTTCAGTAATAAACTGAGCTACAAAAGATTCTTGAAACTAACCATCTGTAGTGTGAGATTGTCCATGATGCATTTCTGTGTTACAGTCCGTCTCATTCTCCATGCCTTTAAAGGGATCTGAGTATGCACCTGATGCCTTGTAACTACTGAACAAAAAAGGGCGTGCTTTTCTTTCCAAAAGGTTTTGACTCAATTAACCACAGTATTTGGATAGCAAGTTAAGCATAGTCTGATTTTTTTGTTTGTTTGTTTGTTTGGTGTTTTCTTTTTTTTTTTTTTTTTGGGTGTGTGTGATGCTATTTAGTTCACTCTGTGTTTTCGGGGTTATGTTGTATGTTCTGGTCAAAATGATAGACTTCTGAGCTGTGGCTTTTTTTTTTTTTTTTTCATTCATTAAAATCTTCTGTTTCATATTTTATTGTAAGTTTTTACAACAGAACTTCCAGACAGATCAACCTCTCAATGGAGAGGTACATCTTGGATCTGTGCTGTTTAAGTGGGTGGTAAGGAAAGCACAGGCATACTTACACAGACTGTGCTGAAGACAATATTGCTGCATCTTCATTACAATCTTAGGTGAGTTTGGGCATCTCTCTGCATGCTCCTGATTGCAGTGTATCTCCCATTTGGCATCTGCTAGTAAAATACCAGTGAGTGTCTGGAAATGTGCACAGATTTTCACTTCAAATAATATTGATTCAAGTTTATGTTGGAAACTTCCAACAGTTTAACCGGACTTTCCTTGGCATTTACTCCAGGAGGACACTCTACTTTCCACAGAGACTCTCAAATCCTGGGTGCTTCACCAGGAGAGGTGTCAGGAAGAAGCTCCAATTCCTTCTCTACCTTAGGCACAAAGTGGTGTGGAGGCAACTGGATGCTAACGCGAGCTGATTCCCCAACTTACAAATGAGCATGTAAATTCAAGTAGCTTTACTGGGAACAGGCTTTGAAAGGGATGTTCTTGAATGTTCTTCTTGGCCTATGAGTTGTCTATATGCACAAATCCTTTTCATCGTGAAATCTTAACTGGAAGAGCTCTGAAATAGAAACTTCAGCTAGGCATCTTTCTCTAGAAATTGACTGCAAATTATAGCACATTAACACACTGCTAGGAATAGTTTTGTGTTGAACATGCTTTTCAAATATACAAGTGAATCCCATCTAGACACCTACTTATTATTCTTTGAGGCTTTCTTTAGCCTGGGGGTACCTGGAATTACAGACACATGGAAAACAATGAATGCTTTAAAATACTTCATTTTTTCATAAGATACTTTGCTGGCAGACAGTGTAGTATATTCTTCAGGTTCAAATGCTCGGAATATGCTTCAGGGACCAACTCCTATTACAAAAGCAATAAATGCACCTTACACTTATATTGTGACTCCTGTGGCAGATTTGTAGGTTGTCGTGGTTTAACCCAGCCAGCAGCAAAGCAGCATGCAGCTGCTTATTCACTCCCTGCCCACGCCCCCCCCCCAGCCGCTCCCCGCAGTGGGATGGGGGAGAGAATCTGAAGGAAAAAAGGTAAAAACTTGTGGGTTGAGATAAGAACAGTTCAATAGAACAGAAAGGAGGAAACTAATAATGATAATAATAACAATAATAAAATGACAATCAAAGGATTGGAATATACAAAACAATGATGCATGACGCAATTGCTCACCACTTGCCGACCGAAGCCCAGTTAGTTCCCGAGCAGCGATCCCCCCCAGGCCAAGTCCCTCCAGTTTATATACTGGGCATGAAATCACATGGTATGTAATACCCCTTTGGCCAGTTTGGGTCAGCTGCCCTGGCTGTGTCCCCTCCCAACTTCTTGCGCCCCTCCAGCCTTCTTGCTGGCTGGGCATGAGAAGCTGAAAAATCCTTGACTTGGTCTAAACATTACTTAGCAACAACTGAAAACATCAGTGTGTTATCAACATTCTTCTCATACTGAATGCAAGATATAACACTATACCAGCTGCTAGAAAGAAAATGAACTCTATCCCAGCTGAAACCAGGACATAGGTACCAGTCAGTTCTTTGTGCTTACTGCTGTTGGGGACCTTGAGATGAAATAGGACCTTTGGGAATTCAGGCAGCCTTCAAAACTTCTGCAGTGCTCTTAAAGGTGATTCAAAAGGATGCAAGTAAAAACGATCAGATGGTGTGGAAGTGAAACAACATTACTTATCAACCAAAGAGTAGAATAGCAAGTGGTAGGTGCCGCTGATGACAACAGAAACAGAAATAGTTTAATTAAATGCAGTGTAACTTTTTGTGAAGGAAGTACTGCTCTGATAGTCTTTCATATTTAATGAAGAGTCCAATATCTCAGCTGTGGTTAGAAAGCCACCACATGTGTTTTGTGCAAGTTGCCTCCAGCTTGGTCATGCATACCAGTCCTTGGGAAATTTCTGTGAGTACAGTATGATGTGGTAGGCTGCAGGGAGGGTTTTATCTGTGCCGCTGTAGATATTCCCTGACTCGAGGGAAGGGTGGTGTGTGAAAGCAGGCCAGGAAAAAATTGCCAGCACTAAGTGGCAACTGCTCCCAAGTAATCTTCTTTGGGGAATCCCTGCTATGACTGCATGGTCTTTATGCTTGACATGACAAGAAGAGAGAAATCTTCCTCAGTCTCTTTGGCTATCTTATTGGTTGCATCTTGTAGAAGTAAAACCAAAACAAACTGTTAGACGAGCAAACTCTGTTTCTCCCAGCGCTACAGTTTTAATGTCAAGAGGAAGATAATCTGATCCCAAATGGATGGTCCCCAACATGTTGAGGGGAAAGGGTGGCACTTCAATATTCTGGCCTAACATGTATGGCAATGTAGTAATGATCTTCAAATGCACGAAACCAAAGCTGAATGTCATTCTCTGCAGTGCTTCCTCTCCAAATACAATGCTCTCATAAGATTATTACTGGCATTTTACACTACACTCCTCAGACCCACAGTAACTAAGGTTGTCTTCTGACTTTTTTTGGAGAATGGACTAATTCCACCACTGCTTGAGATGGTACGGTCTAGAGTATGTCCACTGCAGTTAGGGGTGTATCTCAAACGATGCCACTGTATTGATTAAAAACTGAGTAAAGTTATCTAATTAGCTCCTATGTTCTCAAAATGAAATGGGTCTGTAGCTTGCATCTAGGCCATAAATAGCACTGTGACCCAGCCAATTTAGTTTTGCCAGGTGCTAGTAGTAGTTTTTGTGAAAATAATTTAGACATATCAGGCCTCAAGCTTTAAACTTGTTTTAGGCTTTTTTTTTTTTTTAGCTTTATTAGCAAAATTGTTTTAAGAAACTTTCGATCTGCCTGCAATTTGGTTTATGATCAGGTGACTACTTTCCCGACTGCAGTAGCAAAATCACCCAGTGTATGTGGTGTGTTGCCTACCCAGTGTTTTTGGGCTTGTTTCAGTGAACTGTCTCACAAGTTTAGTTATGCAATGACTGTTTTGATTTAGTAGTATTTCTCCATGTATAAAATGATGTTTTAAACTGTCTCATAGTGTGGCACTGTACATGTGTGAAATCTTCAAACTCCTCTTAGACCCTGAAGATATCATGGCATACCTATATAGGCATTTCTGTTAAAGAAAAAAATACTATAGTTCCAAATAACTCAGCAGTTCTTGAGGGATTTTTTTTATATGCCTGGAGAAGCGTCAGGCCTTGAACAGAAAACGGATAAAATAAAAAAAGTTGGCTGCCAGAACACACCAACATAAAAACATTTTGTTTCTTTAAAAACATTTATTACAAATACAGCTGTACAACCACAGACTCGGTGGATGTGAAACAGTTTTTCAAACATACAGGGTTTTAAGTTACCACTAAAAGTAACAGATTTTCTATCCAAATATCTTTTGATCTTCAGCACACTAATTTAATCTTTCCAGATGAATTTTCCAGAGTGTGGGTGAGAGTCCAAGTTTGTTATTGTACACTATGGACAAGGATCCTGAACTGGAATGCCATCCTCTGGTGTTAGTTAAAATAATCCTAAGACTACTTTAACTTGTGCTGGGATTCGGCCTGGACTCTCCCTTTCACTAGCTGTCAGAGATAAGATAAGGTGAGGTAAAATGTGTGCTATAATTCATACCAACAAATCCTCCAGGACCACTCTATGTTGCTGCCATGTTCCTGAAGACCTGTTCTTGGTCTATTATGCAGGAGTTTCACTAATGCTGATAAAATGAAGAACTGCAATTACTGTATTCAAATATAGCCCACTTTTCTTAAGCTCACCAGCCTCAACTCTTTTCCTACCTAGGCTTAGTTCATTTGCTATTTAACGTTTTTATTACTGCTCAGTAACCACAAAGGTTTTTCAGTGACATGACATATGAATAGATATCTGTGCGTGATTGCCAAATCTTACACCATATGTCAGGATATGACTCAAAATATTCAGATAAGTTCTCAAACTGCTTATAATAGTAACACTAACTGATTCATGACCACAGCTCTGTCGTATAAGCTGTTCTGTGAAGTTTTCAGTCTAAAGCTTTAGTGAGTGAAACAGGCCTGTTTATTAGCTAATCCTGTGATAAACTGCAACAAAGATAGGAAATATTCATGACAGTAAAATCTTCATGTAAATGCAGTATTATGAAACTTGCATTATAAAAATGCATCTAGATCTAGGACAATCTTGTTACAACAAATAACAGTAAATTATTTCTGACCTTGTAACTCTTTCAGCCTTCAGCCAAGTCACTGTAAAAGTTACTGTTTTTTTTTCCTTCTAGTTGGCTTATGCAGGACAGATTTCTGACTATCTTGGTAGCCTGAACTGATCCCCTCACAGGGGGAATATGGGAAAATCTCTTTTTTCTTAGATGATGGCAGTAAACCGATGTTACCAGACAAGATATCTCTTCTACAGTAGTTGCCTATGTGCAAGTTCCCACAGGAAAAAAGGCAGCAGTCTTCCTTGTGTGCTGATCAGACTGAGATCTAATAGATTAGGTCTTAAGTTTACTATATTGACTGAACTGCTTTAATAATGTTCTTTTCACTCTTTTCCCTCTTCCTATCGGCTCTTCTTTGTATCCTTAGAAATGGGAACATGCTTCTTGTCACAAAGTACACAGAGACAGACATTTCTAAAGTATGCCGTTGAATGGAAGTTAGTACGTTTGACTGGAAGCTAATTACGATGGTTGGGAGATGGCTCAGTGACAGGCCCAGCACTAGAGAAATTATTTTGTCAAGTAGATTGGTGTTGTAAGTGATGGCATATCTCTGTTAATTAATTTACAAACTATGTATGTTAGAATGAATTGCATTGTGGTAATAGGAAGGATTTTAATTCTCCAGTTAATTTCCTTTTGGCTAACACGATGGTATGTTTTGTCTGGCACTGGTTAAGGATATATTCCCTAGGAATGAAATAGAAACACTATTTTTATTCTTGGAAGTGTTCTGTGATGCTCATAAATATTCCATTGGCTTTTATTCTAATAAATTAATTTCAGATATAATGGAGGTATATCAAGTTAAATAATGGAAAAAGATACATTGTTTTTTTATCAGTTTTCAATGAATACACACGCAAAGTATTACACAGCTTTCTAAAGAACAAGCCTTGCAGCTATGGTATCCTTGATATAACTGGTATGTATGTGTTTTGATGCTTGACTTCTCTTTAGGAGGTTTCTGGACAGACCTCTGTGGACTGCTTCAGAAGCTGGAAGACTTCCAGATGGTGAGGTCAGACTTGGCACCTCCAGCACCTTCAACTTATTTGTAGATGTGTTATTCACCTTGGGTTTTTAATTAATGCTTTCTTATCCAACCCATCAAAGGAGGCCAGTTGGCCCTGCTTATCTGCATGACTGGTTTCTCCTCCCCCTCCCCCCCCCAACCTGTTAAGAAGGAAAATGACCTTTTTATTCTTACCCTCTCTTCTATTAGAATTAGCCCTCTCAACATCTTTGACATGTGGTTACAGTAAATATGTTTACAAAGCAATAAAGATAATTACAGTTTTCATGGTGACTTGGGATCAGTCACTTGAAAACATCTCTACCCCTGAGTATTTGTTTACCACTGTGCAGCTTCACTTAAGAGCAATGAAAACCAGGCAGCACTAATTCCATGTGTGTCTGTTTTGCCATTTTGAGACGGAAAATGAAATTCTATGTTTATTTCATCCATGTAACTATGCGAAGTGTAAATGGTTTCTTTCTAGCTTAGTAACCTTCAGGACAGTTACAGATTCTGTTTCCTGCCTGGATGGAAGATGTTTGCACTTAGCTATGCAAAATGATATTTTTGGGAGCAGTGAGTAGCGAGGGTGAAGTGGAAAGAGAGTGGAAATAATCTCTGTGTGCAGAAACCTCTTGAACTGGATTGAACGAAAGGAAGATGGAAGTGTTTCCTTTTTCTGTCCATTCATATAAAACTTTTGAAACTACATTACCTATGTTTTAATTTAAATGGATTTTCATTTACTTTTTAGCATAACCTCTCTTTAAGGGTGATTTTTCAAGGTAGCTGCAAAGTGTCAATGCAATATATCCATATTTTATTGCTTTTTGGGTGGGAGGAAAATGCCAGTGTGGGACTTGATAGCAGAAGAGTCTCCACGGGTGAGAGGTTTCCTCTAACAGACAGGTGACACCAGGCAAATGGCAAACAGAAGGACAAGGGGGAGGAGTGCTTAAACTTTGAGAACCACAGGAGGAAAATTTAATAGGAAACACTAAGAGAATTGATGAAGAAATGTAGGTTGTGGCATGTTTAATAAGCTACTTATCCTATCTTGATACAGATGGTGTTGGGATGGAAAAGCAATTGGAGAGTATTGTAAGGTTTACTTGTTGAATGGGTGTATCTTCTTGCTGGCTAGCAGGTTCTTAATCAAATCTAAATGGTCACCCACTTATTGCTGAGTTACTACATCCCTCAACAGCAGAAAAGATAATTTGATAAAATTGCTTAAGCAAACTATTCAAGAATGTGCTGAGGTTCTTGGCTTCATAGTGACATGTTTTTTTGCTTACATGCTCTATTTGTTATTTATTATAATTCACAATTTTTATCCACATATGTCATTGCCAGGATTCATGACTTCTGGTCTAAATATTAGAGTCCTGTGTTGATCTACATTTTAGGCTTCACCATAGATAGTAAGAAAGATAATGCTGAAAGCTGCAGCCTCCGAGATAACACATCCAATCTATCCCTCCATGGCCTCCACTGGCTAGTTGGGAATTTCTAAATGAAGTACAGGGAGGAGCTGCAAAGAAATTTTGCTTCATTGAGACTTTTGCTGAAATAGTTGGCTTTCTCTCTAGAAAACATGGAATTATGTATTTAATTGCATCTACCTAAACTTGGTTCAATGTAGTGTTTCAGTGACACAGAGTTCCACAGTTTATCCAGGGAGTTGTAACTTATGTCCCTATGCTCTTTACTAAAGCCCCGTGTACTCCTTTGGAGAGATGAGCTTTGTGCTTTGTCACCTGTGCAAAGCCATGTGCTTTGGTGCATTACAGGAGACTGGGCCTGTTTGAAAGATTTGACCCATAGAAGCAACTGAGGGTATGAAGTACATGAGAACAAGTCTTATGAGATGTTATGAACCACACGTGAGAGACAGACCTTTTGAGTGGTCTGCCATTCATTGTAATGATCTCTTGATCAGACACACCTGCCTTAATTCCTTGAGACTTTTTACACTGGAGTCCAACTACTGAGCAAATCAAGGCAATTGATGAAACTTGCTCATCCACGCCTTTTTGATTAGAGCAGTTATGGCACTACTCTTCCTGGAAAGGGAAGAGGCAAATCACTGAAAAGTTAATTCCTCGGGGCTGCCCAGGCCAACGGAAAACCTTAGCATTGAGTTAGGTGAAAAAAAACCCCAGCCAAACTCCCTTCCCTTTCACCAGCAGAAAAGCAATTTTATTATAATTCAAAGATTTTGCTGTGTGGAGTGTCAACAGATAGGAAAGCCAGACACTAATGTTCTAGCTCATACCAGATTGGATTGCAATTTAACATTTAAATGGGTTAGTCTGTCTATAAATCTATTTGTGGCTATTTCTGATCTTCCCCCGAGAAAAGCAAGAAAAAGTAATCTATAAATCATGCTGTTACAAACGCCTTTTATGTTCCTGGCTCTTTTTAGGAAGAGAAAAGGTATATTTGTTTCTTCATTTCCCTTCACTTATGCTTAAAAAACAGCTTTGGTTTTATCTTTGTTCTACAGAAATGACCTTTCTGTTAGTAACTGGGCTGATAATGTTGTATAAGCATTTGGCAATGACTGCGCACTGTGCAGATTGTGTCAGAAGCGGGTAGGTCTATTCTTTCAAAGCACCAGTAGAAATGTAATTGCACATTTGTGTGGCAGCGAGTAAGAGCAGGCACATAGGTTTACCTGCTCTGCCTGTTGCAGCAGTGATGAGTCTGTGCTGCTGCTGGGGAGCTCTGCGGGTGGAGTTTCTGGGGCACTAGGCAGGATTGGCATTTGCCTACCTTACCAGCTGCCCTCCACATGTTCCAGTAAAATGCATTGTTTTATGTTTTCTGTGCATCCCTATTACTCTCCTTCTGGCATTTACTAGCACATTATTGCTTCTGCCCTTTACAGTGATCAGTGTTAAGAACCTGTATTATTACATCATAGTGTTATAAAACTGCTTAATTCAGAAAGCAGAGCTGTGTACTTGGCAGGACCTACGGAAATAAGCCCTTGAGTGGAGGTGTGAAAAATGGAATAAAATCAATATTCATTTGTTTAAATTTATGCAATGCCCTAGTAATGCCCAGCTGTGACAGGTTTAGTCAGAAGTACTTACTCCGCCCCTTCCAGCACATCTTCCCTACTTCCACTGTGACCAGTCAGAGATAGCTGTCTGGAGCCAGGAAAACTTATATCATTAGCTGGTGCTAGCTGGAGCAAAGTTTGTCAGAGGCTTCTTTTCTAAGCTAACACTGAAGAGGTTTTCAGCTAAATGTATGTTCCCCAAACATATTTTGCTTTAAGTTTCAAGCTTTATTTATATTTTTTGAAAATGGATGGCAGGTTTTCTTTTCTATGAGTGTTTGGGTGTTTTTTTCCCCCTTTGTTTTAGGACAGAAAGTTCTCAGGTACTGGTGGGGACAAAAAGGAAACCATTTCCCTTTAAAACTCCTGTTAAAAGGAGGAAGAACTCTAACCTTTTATGCACTTTCCATGCTGGCCCTTTTAAGTATTGGCTGGCCAGTGGCTGTGGTTAACTTCAGTAGAAGCATGTAACTGGAGCTTACTACATTTTTTTCTTTGGTACAACTGATCCATTTGTTTTGGCAGTGTTGACTGTTTTGCAGGTGGTGAATCTGTTTTCTTATAGGCAGATTTCTTAGGTATGTGGAGATTGTGCTTTAAGGCTTTTAGTGAATTAATTCAGTTTGTTATATGTGGTTTTTCGAGTGCTTCAACAGCTAAAAACTCAATCGATGGAGAAAAGAACAAAACAAACACGTGTTTGTTCCTTTAGGGCATGAATAGCTGATCTGATGACAATAGTAAAGGCAATTGCACTAGTCAGTGCAAAACTGCAACAGTTCACCTGAGACCTCACGAAAAAGTCCATGACACAGATGAGGAAGCCAAATCCAGTGAGTGCAGCCTGTCCACACTGCCAACTGGGAATGGATCTTGGCACAGGTATGCCAGCTCCGAGTTATGTATGTGCGTTGTGCTGGAGAGCACTAGTTTCAGTATGGCAGAACTGTGCCAGGGTGACAGCAAAACACTAGGGGCAAGCTGCAGTCCTGTACAAGAGCTTGTCCTATGGACTTCTTTAGGACTCTATAACTCTGCTGCTGAAACAGATCTGCAGAACATCATCTGCAAGGTCAGGCCATCAGAAATGGTCTACAACTCCTGAGGCTTTTATGTCATCTGTGAAGTAGCAAGCAGCTCTGCTATGGTGCAGAAGAAATGCTGTGTGGTTGTCAAAAAGGCCAGGTTGGATGGGTCTTTGAGCAACTTGGTCTAGTGGAAGGTGTCCCTGCCCATGGCAGGTGGGTTGGAACTAGATGATCTTTAAGGTTCCTTCCAACCCAAACCATTCTATGATACTATGAAAAAATAACCCTGTGTTGAGTAACATAGGCTTTGATTAGATTTTTGGGAAGTGTTGCTTGTATGTATTTCTTTATAGAAAGAAACACTTGCCACACCTAGAAGGGGTTTGGTAAAATATCAATAAATATCAAGTGGCAGAGACAGGGGAAATTGGTCTGCACTATCAATGGGACGGTCATGTTCTCACAGGTGTGATTTGGCTTTTGCTCTGTAGACATTCAGTCACAAATACTACAAGACATATAGCATATGTGTTATTTTGAGTCTTGTGCATCTTTTGTAGGACTTCTGTGAAATTACAGTGTTGTTTTCTTCTAAATTATTCCCCCGTGAAATCTGGTGACTTTTTTGTTTTTAAAATCAGTGTTCCATCTTGCTTGTTTTGCTTTTAGTTTGTATGGAGTTTCTAGACACAGTTGCAATTTTGAAAATACAGCTTCGTATTATAAACAAAAGTGCAATGATGCAGAAGCAACTCAATGAAGCACTGTGAGGGTTTTGGCTTACAACAGATGTTAAAAGAACTTATTGGTACAAGAATGTTTAATAAGTTGATAAGTTCCTAGTAGTTCTCATATGATCTTCTTGGGAATAAGTGAGTTCTGATTTCACTGCCAATGTTTCCTAGGTAGAAGTTCAGATAGGTAGTGAATATGATGTATTTGTTACCTAAGGCAGAAGGGTTCTAAAAAAAACATGGTGGGAAGGTGTCCGTCCTCTAGCCTGAGTCCCAAAAAGCTGACTGTTTATATTGGCTTACAATTGGTCTCTATCCCACTTGGCTTTCCTATCTTTTTCTTTCAGTTAGTACTGTTAGCTGTAGTTGTGTTTTTGTGTGTGTGGTGGTGGTGAAAAATTACTGTAGCTGTGTGTGGCCAGGTTTTTTTTCCAGTATGACAATTAGGAGAGTAAGTAGTCTGTAAGATCATGCCTTAAATTCATAGCATAAGCTTCCACTGCCCAGGGGTCTGTGAAAAATTTGAAAATCCTGCTGAATAAGTCAGAAACTATGAAACTAGCGAATCATTATTTCTCTAGTCTAGATTCCCTACAACTTTTTTGGGGGGGGTGTGTGTGCCTGTGTTTTAAATCAATTTTCTTTCACTTGGGGAAGAAATAGTTGTTTTTTCAAAATAAACCCAAACTTGTATAGATGTGAAAGAGAGAACAAAGCTTGATGACCTCTAACTATGAGATTGCATATTTCCAAAGTTGTATGATGAGGCCCATGATGAAAAATATGTGCTAAGCCAGAGAAGTTTACAATAAATGAAACTGCACAAAATTGGAATGGGAACTGAAAGCAACAGAACTTCTGAAACTATATCATACCTGTGATAGTATTTTGTATTTAAGGAACAAATATTCTAGGAGAGTTTTGATTTATTGCTTTACCTCCAGATTTTTCTTTCACAGTCTTCTTGCTTCTCTAACTCTGGAAAGACTAGTAAATGCATGACTTGGACTACTTCATTCTTATGACATGATGACTCATCTGTCATAGTTAGCTGCATTAAGCAAGTCATGTAATTCTGATTTCCTTTCAGGGAAGAACTAGTTTGCAAGGTTGAACAACTACAGGATATACTAATTAGTATCATTCTCTTCTCAGATCTCCTTGAAATTGATTTAGATTTTCTTCCAAAAGATTAATAACTGAAGGTCTGGGAAGAGAAATGAATGTAACATTTTATCATTGAAACAGGATATTTTGACTTGATATTCATTTGAACTGCTATCTTTAGAACCCACTCGGATTGCGTGTGTACTGTTTTTTCTTAAATGGACTGTTGCTTAAAAAAAAAAAAATTAAATCTGCCTTTTTTTTTTTTTGTGGTGGAAAGAGTGCTTGCCAATAATCAAATCTCAAATAGCCTAAGGGTTAGTCTGTTGCCGTATGTTTTCCTAAACCCAAGGCCATGCATTGAAGCACTTGATCTTATGTGTTCTCAGGACCTAATGGTTGGATAGAAAAGGATTAGGGAGTCCTGGATGGCATTGGTAAATGTCAAGGAGCTGTAGTTTAACAACTGGCAAATATTTGACTTGCAGTTTAATGAGTAAAACATCCGCTATTGCTCTAGAGCTGATGCATGGAAATTTATATTTGTTTTGCTAATGATTGCAATAATACAGGAAACCATAAACATTTTTCAAGTGACTCTAAGGTATTTTGCTAAAAGAAACTTTTACACAGATCTTTAATAGCTTACAACAGCAAGAAACTTGGTGGTACCAAACTCAGAATACACATTTTTTTTAAAAAAGTTGGGTTACGTCTCTAGAATATTGTATTTGGCTAACATACTTCTAAACATCAATCTTGTAGTCCTTGAATCAAGAACATAAATGGTCCTTTTAGCCAACCTTGCAAAATATTTTTACAATTCTTTCAGTTACGTAGTGGGGCAGTTATGTTCCCATTACTTCATGGTGGCAACAAAAGGTCCATGCTACTACTGCAATGCAAGCAATAAGACTTACAAGCTTTCCTACGCTGATGGGCTAATGATGGCTAAAACATGAGTTTGTTACTAGAGTAATTGGCAGAGGATGCAGCTGAATTTGTTTATCTTCCCATACTGGCACTGTTTTGGGCCAAGTCTAAAAAGCTCTGTTATCCTCACTTGTAAATCTAATGTAGAAGCTCCAAATAATTTTTGGGGTTTTGTTTGTTTGTTTTGGGCAAAAGATGTTAAAGTAAGCATTTGCAAATGCTGTCTTTTGCCTAATATGGTGGGGAAAACCTATTTTTCATTAAACAGAAGCAAGTTCCAAATTAAATTACATGTGCCACCACTCAGTTGTGGTATGGTCAGACCATTTGGAAAACGTGACTGTATAGGCAGAGGCACCTTTCTGTAGAGGTTCAAGAAAGTGTGGGTAAGAGTCAGATGGAATAACAAAGGAAAGGAGAAAATTCAGAACATATCTACAGAATCCAGAACCCCTGAGAGAAATTTTGGCTTTCAATGTTGAGGATTAGATATCGACTAATGGGAAAAAAGCTGAAGATGTGAGAAAAGACTTTTTGTTTCCTTTTGATTCCTCCTGCACTCTGAAGAAACAGGATTTTTTTATGTTCCTTGTAAATAAAGATACCAGACTCCATTATTAAAGTCTTATCTTAAGTAAAATCAACCCATACATCTTTGTTACTTCAGTCAGCTGCTTGGATCAGATGGGTTACAATAACTGTGGATATTCGCTCAGAAAAACTCCTTTGCTTGCAGATGTACTACTATTTCAATGTCTCCCCTTGTTATTCTGGAAGACATAAACAGAAACCATTAGTGACTTCTAACAAGTCTGTCACTTCATTCTCTAAACATGAAATGAACTGTGATACCCCCTGTGACAAAGCTAAACAAATAATCCCCAAATTTCAGGTCAACTGCATCATGAAATACTGATGTAAATATATTATCTCAGAGGAAAATATGAATAACAGGCTAAATTTTCAGCTATACTAAAAGAAAAAATGGATTAGGACAAAGGAGGATCTGCTGCCATCAGCAGAAAATGTCATCAGGAATCTGTTTTGTGGTGAGTTTCTTATATAAAATAGGAATATGCAGTTACTACCTGGAAAAAATTAAAATCAATAAATCACAAAAAAAAGTGGTTTTATGGCATAGAGAAAGAGGCAGCTATGTGAAGGAGGCCTTAGGATGACAGAGGAAGAATATATAAAGGAAAAGAAAAGCAGATGTCACAGAGAACAAGAAAGTCAACACATACAAA
This sequence comes from Aquila chrysaetos chrysaetos, assembly GCF_900496995.4. Classification (NCBI taxonomy): domain Eukaryota; kingdom Metazoa; phylum Chordata; class Aves; order Accipitriformes; family Accipitridae; genus Aquila; species Aquila chrysaetos. Next base: position 27,792,331 of record NC_044005.1, read on the forward strand.
TTACACCACAACAACAGATTGAATGTCTAAATGTATTGACTGTGTTGAAAAATGAAAGTGGTAAAAGGGGTTGGAAAGCTAGCTTGCAATGCAGGTACCAGGCTACATGATTTTGTCCTCGGGTATCCATTGTCTTGTGCAGATACAACATTTTATCTCTGCTAAGAAACAAAAAATTTGGGAATTACGTGGTCATTTTGCAAGGGTTGTCAAAAGATTTTCATGTTCAGACCTTTCAACAGTCTTTGAAAGAATGCAGTGATCCTTGGTCACTACTTTTACTCTGAGGAAGACTTCCATTTTGAAGAATGGTTTATGATAGATGTGTTTAGAAAGAAAAAATACTACAGCAGTCTGATAGGGCCTCCTAAATAATCTTTTTCTTTGATATATTAATGCTAGTTTATAAATGGCATGCCCTGCAGGAGGCTTTTTAAAGGGAACTGTAAATATTGAATAAACCTAGAGGTGAAAACTCAGTTTTTAAAGATGATTTTTTTTTCTATGTCTGCACATCATCAGATAATCAAAATATCAGCTCAGTGCATTTTTAGGTTTCTATATAATATGTTTAGTTTTCTTACTTACCACGTATTTAATACACCTAGTTTTCTTAGTTACCACTTTGTAAAACTACCATTACTAGCTGTGTCACATTGCCATTCTCCCTTCCAGATCTGAACCAGGAGAGGTTTTGATTGGATATTGGGAAAAATTTCTTCACTGAAAGGGCTATCAAGCATTGGAACAGGCTGCCTAGGGATGTAGTTGAGTCACCATCCCTGGAGGCATTTAAAAGACATGAAAATGTGGCACTTAGGGACATGGTTTAGTGGTGAAATTGGCAGGGTTAGGTTTGCGGTTGGACTCGATGATCTTAAGTGTCTTTTCCAACCTAAAGAATTCTGTGATTCTATTCTATGATTCTATGAAAATCCTTGGCTCGGAAAACAAGTGGTGCTCAGTAAAACTACAAGTGTGTGAAGTATCCTACTTGAGTCAGACCGTGTTCATGATTGAAACCCCTCTTCCAGTACCCATCTAGGAATACACTGTTCTAGCAGGGGAAGCTCAGGGCTGAGAGTGGGAAGACCTAGTTTCTGTTTTGAACTTAGCAAATAGCAGTGATCCTGAACGTGTGAGCCTGAGCCTCCTGTGACTCAGAACATACAACTGTAATAAACAAGGATTCTGCATGGGAAACTGCTGTCCTTGCTGCAACCTGTATAATTGTTTTTGAAATATGTGAGGGAAGCAATTGTTTTAGCTAATAAAAGAAACAAGCTTAAACTGTTTTTTATATATTTGCCACACTATTTCTTTCCTAGGGTGGTACAATGACAGTCCTTTGATATTGCAGTAGCTTGTACTACAAGATGTTCAAAGATAAGGGCTTTGTCTCCTGCATTTTCAATGTGCTGTTTCACATACCATTCTTGGACCAGTTTGTACACATACCATTTTAGGCTTCCAGGATACTTCTTTACCCCTTTGCAAAATGTCTACCTGGATGTCAGCAAGAAGAACAACTGAAATATCACGTTCTAGCATCTTGCAGGAATTGTACTTTTCAGCAGTTTTGTGTTGCTTTCTTTATTTGGGGTTTGGTGCTTTTTTTTTTTTTTTTTTTTTTTTTTTTTTTTTTTTTTTTTTTTTTCTTCCTTCTCCTGGAAGGACAGTGGAATTCCAAGAATTTTGGCCCATAAGGAATGGTGAGTGCTGTCATTGAAATTACTGAGACTGAACATACGGCTGCAGAATTAATCTCTCTCTTGAGTGTAAGTAATTCAATATGGAACATGATGATTGGAAATGAACAGTGAAATTAGTAAACAGGAAAAGATGACATGATAAGAACTTTCTCAGGGTCAGTAATTCCAAGCCAAGCACTCGTGTCTTGCAAACATGTGAAAACTTTGCTCAGTCCCCAGACAGTAAGATGCTTTGGGATTTGTCCAGTAATTTTTTAGCTCTACTGAAAATACGAATGGCTATGTAATCTCTGTGGTGGGATCTTAGTGGAAGGCAGAAAACTGAAATGAAAACAATAAAATAGCAGCGCTACACTCAGGAAGCTGAAATTTGTGGAAATATTCATAGGCTGAAGAAAAATGTTAGATGATAAAAGGTGTTGCGAGCTATTAAAAGAAGCAAAACTGTATAAGCTATTGTACTGTGAATCTTGGATATAGATTATTCTTATTCCTGACCTACTAGATCATACTGAAATATTTCAAAGCAATGATGCTTACACTGGCTCAATGGGAACTCTTTCATTATTATAATGGCAAATGAAGAGAAGACAGACAAATACCTGAAGATGTTTCTCCCTTTGTGTTTGCTCCTTCTTCCTCTCTGTGGCTCTGGCCTGCATGTTTTGCCTACATGAGTATGAGTATAGTGAAAATGATGCCTTGTGAAAGCAGTCAATCAAAAATATATATGTTGACAGGAATGGAGTAAGTAAGGGGCAGTACAGAAACTTGGTTTTCTTCTGAGTTCGTGTTTGAGAGGACATGGTGACTGCCGCTTTATTTGCTTTCTTTGAGCATGGACAATTTCTCCCTATACATGCCCTGTTCCTCAGAGTACTCTGCTGAGAGAGTAGGGTACATTTTGATGATGTGCTTCTGGGGGAAGCCACGGGACAAGGAAACAGGGTGCAATCCTCTGGACAAAGGCATTCTGGGCAGGTTACAGAAAATGTTCCCTGTTCCACGTGAAATCAGAGGCACTCATAAGTAATACAGAGCAACTCTTTTTTATCCACATGAGTCACTGGAAGAAGCCTCTGACAATCCTGAACTCCTCTAATTTTCCTCTACCACTCCATATCATGTTGTGTTCCCTGGTTGGTAGTTCTGGTCTGAAACTTTTGTTAACTGCCTTCTGTGTTCTCAATCTCTGCAGAGTTCTTTTTAATCACTTAGTAGAACTTAACTTACTGATTCTGTAGACTGAACTGTACAGTTTTCTTAAAGACAGTACCTTTGTGAAAGGGAATTATGTTGGTTATCTGTTCATTCAGTTTGTAAAATGGACTGGAGAGGCAGGTATATTTTTAGATGAGTCATCCAGTAAAATTGAACTTGTGAATAACCCTTTCATATAACATAGGAAAAGTAGTAATTGGACTAAATAAATCAATCTGCAGTGAACAGCTGAACCAAGCTGTCATTTATAGATATTTAAAAGCTTAAAAAAGCAACAAAGATGTTAATCTAGTTTAAAGAAAACAAAATAACACCTACATAAATCCTATCAGGACAATGTGGCTTGCAATCTTTAGACATCACAAGATTTCTTAGCATTCCTGATCTGTTAGGATGTGTGAAGCATCATTTCCAGGATGTCTGTGTTTAGACAATATGTCTAAAGGCAGAATGTAATATACATTAGGATTCCATTTTTATGTAAGTAACTTCAGTTTAACTGCATTCTTAGGTTGGACAGTAACTAATTACTATCTGAGTCATATTTTAATACTATAGCACCTATGAAACCTTAAATACTACTTTAAAATACTATGCAAATATTATCTTAAATGCTGTTTCATGCCCTGGCTCACAGATGCAGAGGCTGGAGCAGGCTACTGTCAAATACACAGCATTGGCACATGGGCATCAAAGCTGTGTGGGAGGAAATGCCATCCTGTATCAACATTTCAAAGATGCAATTCCCTGCCATTCTGCTGCTAGCTGGAGCATAATTGCATTTTTAGTATGGTCCTTTGCATATTCCTTCAGTGTACTATTCATTATGCTTACAACTTTTCTGCAGAAGAGTTGGATGGTGGTTCCCATTCTTATCCTGAACTTCACCACTCATCTACCATTCAGCTAGTTTAGGTCATATTTGTTGCAGCATTTAAGTTAGGTAACTGGAGGCAGGCAAAGTCTTGGTTTTCCTGTGCTTCAGTTCTGTGTTGGCTCCCACTTACAGCTGAGATGGGCAAGATGGGAAAAGGATGAATGGTTTTGGGGGAAGAGATAGTCTCATGCTGGAAGGGATATGTTGCATTGTTCGCTTCTAGCAACTAAGACAGGTGTCAAGGCAGAGCAGGCAATGTAAGTAATGCTTGTGTCTGTCAGTGCCTAATTTGGAAGATCCTGACCTGCCTGAGCGCTCTCTAGTGTCTGTGCAAACTCTTATATGTAAACAACAAACACTTCTACAAGCTACGAAATATTGTCTCTCAACAAATCATTTTTCACAATATAAAACGCATTGTTTATTTGAACAGTCACAGTAAATGTTATAAATGGGTCCAGGCAGCAAACCTCAAATCCTGATCTTAATTATCTGTTAGAAAACCTGGTTTGGCACCATCCATTGAAAGCAGTGGTAATATTTGCATTTAAAAATGACTGTCTGTCTGGTGAATTAAGGCCAGTTGTGAAACTGCAGCCAGAATTCTTACAATGTTTTCACTCCCCCCACCAAAAGTAATCAGCCAGCTGTCCAAACCCAGAAGTCATTCTTGTCCTGTGCCCATGTAATTTTTTTATTGAAAAAAATGTTTTGTTTATAGTCATTGTTTACTTTGCATTCAGTTTAAATTATTATAATAGCTTTTTCTTTTAACTTGCATGTTCTGATTACGTATTTTACTTCTCTGGATATCAGGTACAAGAAAATGCCATATCTCTTTTCTGCAGTGGGTAGCTGATAAGTCTTTCAATAGCTTTTAACAATAATAACAAAACCACAAATATTTCAGAAGTTTCTGTTGGAAAAAAATCAGTCATTACATGTCTACATCCTTCTTCTGAGATCAATAACTTCTCCTCGGTACTTTTTCATTCACACTGCCTGCCATGATTTGCTATTCAGACAACCAAAGCGTAGCTGCTGTAAGTGAAAGCAAATATTAACACTAGTCTGGTAGTTTTCTTTTAAAATAGCAAACGGAGACTCAAGCTCCCTTTTGTCTGTGACCTTTTCCATAGCCTTAAATAGAATCCAACCCTTCAGCTGAGTAATCAGCATGAAGAAATAATGAGGCATACATGAAAAAGTTAATATAATAAGGAAAAAGACTTTTATCATAGCAACTGACAGTGATACTGTATCATATGAGACAGAAGTCTATTGGATGTGTGTTTGTTTAAATGGATTTATTGTTATGTGGTTACACATGGCACACTTGGTGCTAGTCAGATTAAGCAAAGACAGCAGTGTGTAACCTGAAGAGCATAGCATTAATGACATTAATGACAACGTAATTGTGTATCACTATCTATCCTGTAAATTTTTTTTTTTTTTTTCTTTTCCAAAAAGCTAGTTGTATATTGGAGATTCACAAGACTAAATCCAACACAACTTCTGCAATTTCCTTCAACAGTTGTTGGACTGAGGTCGTCGTCCCCCTGCTTCCTTCCCCAGAAACATAATTATTGTGATTCTTTCAATGTCTTAGCCCATTACAAGGACACTTCTTCCTGTCTGGGCAAAACCAAAATAAATCCTTCAAATAAAAAAGGGAGAGTGAAACTAGTGGAGAAATGACAAAATTAGGAATAAAGTGCTCTGCTGAGAGAACATGTAGAAAATGGTCTCTTTTCTGTATGTGGGAAAATACACTCCTCTACGTATCCAAGAATCTATGATTGGATGGATTCTTGGATACGTAGAGTCCTCTGTCCTTGCAGATGGAGGTTTTTCAGAGCCAAACCAGTGTTCATTCCTTATGCCTTTTTTTTGAGGCCTATTTTCAGAGTCTTTTAGATTGGTTGGGGTGGTTCCTGCCTTCTTGCATAGAAAGGATCAATTTTCACTTTTCTTACCAAAGTTTGTTTTATCTACGTTCACAGGACTTCCTGCTGATAAGCAAAGGAATGTAATGTGTGAATTGGAGTTGAGTGAGATGGAACCTGGGTTGATGTATTTCAATCTAAGTGTAATGACTATTAAGTTCCTGTTGCTATCTTTGTATGTCTTTTGTCAGAGTACTTTCAAAAGTCAGCAAAGCAAACATTATTCCAGATTTATTTTGATGTATTTTTAAAAAAAAAAAAAAATCACATAGTGTGTTCCAAAGAAAAGTGAAGGAAAGCTAATTACTTAATCTGAATTGATTTTTTTCATTCTCTGAAAGGTTATACTTTTCCAGATCTTGTAATTAAGTTTTAACTTGTTTTGTCCCTTTCTGCTTTGTCATAGTAATACGAGACCTTATATGTTCTATATGGCCAAAGTATTTATCCTAATTTAAAAAAAAGGAAAAAAAATTTTAGTAATTATAGTGATGTATTCAGCTACTTTTTCTTTATTCTGTTGGTTTTTTTTTCCCTGTATGTACTTAGCTAGACACACTATTCTTCCTAAGTACCACAACTTTTAGACTTAACACATTTGCTTGTAGTCTAACTGTTTTCTTTCACCTTTGGTTGATTATATTGACTTGTTTTCCTTTTAGCTTGACTACTATAGAGCTTATTTATTGTGTTTCCCCATCTCTCTCCTCTGCAAGGAGTGGTCTTGAAAGTTTTTTAGTGTAAGGGGTGATTTTAATAGTCTTTTCTTGCATTTTAATCTAGGTTAAATAGTGTAATACTCAGGAAAGGTTTTAAAGATAAAGTTTTTAGCACCACAAAGAGAGTGATCTAATTTTTGTGAGATTGAGAACATCTGTTTATTACAGTAAATGGAATTATGAATTCATCAGTGAATTCTTAACCTTTCATTTGGAAGACCTTCTGGAAAAAAAAAAATCAAAAGAAGTTCTGTATATCCTTACCATATTCAATGCATCTGAACGTGCTAACCTATATGCACTTATTCTGGTTCCCATCAAAGTCTATGGCAATTTTGTAGTGGGAGTCAATTTCCTGCAGTGCACGATAAGTGAGACTGCACCAGGGACAGCAGTTGTTCACTCAAGGGCCACCAGTAGGATTGTGAAAACACCCAAGATAGAAGGTCCAAGGCAGCTGACAGTGATACAAGATGAACCAGAAATGAAACAAGATTTTTGTGTAAACCTGAAGTAAGATTTTTCATTTCTGTTGACAATCAGCAATTTCAGGAAAATCTTCAGTATTGTGAATACTATAGGGTGGGTTGTTTGGGTTTTTTTTACCTTCATAGGAAATTTTGTTCGCAATCTAATATCTGTTAGCAGAGATACCCAGCATGAGATATGCAGAATTTATTTTGCCTTGGGCTTCCTAATGTGCATGACACATGACAACATATACTCTATTAACTTCAGTTTGGAGCACACAGTTCTGAAAACTTTGATACATTTGTCTGAAATCAGGCACTTGTCAAAGTATTCTTCCTCATTGTCCTTCAGCAGCTTAAGGTTTGCCTGGATTATCTGTGACAGAGGCAGGGCTAGACACTTCAGAAGCTGAATTACTTTAAGCATAAGGCCAATTTATCTCTTTGTGAGCACACTTACTGTATTCAGTGTGCATTTTTCAGTTTCTGTTAAAAAAAAAAAAAAAAAAAAAAAAAAAGGAGAGAGAAGTTCTGCAGACAACCATAACACATTTATCATGATTCATCATTTGTAGTGAACTCAGATTTAGAAGGGCTATGTGTGGATGGAGGAGGCAATGAACTTCTGCTGCATTGAAAGTATGAATGCTCGCATTTTTTTGAGACCTGTTTATTTGATGTTACAGTCTTGGTGTTCTGCTGACAGAATGGCCTTGTGCTTTCCTAGATTACAATTAAAAGAAAATCTGTCATGCATTACCATACTGGAAACTTTGAGCTGCATCCATAATCTTGGACACATGTCTAGAACTGAAAACTTGCTGGAATAGCTGTTATTCTTCACGTGCACCTGGAGGCTTTCAAGGACACATTGTTTTTTAAGGAGATATGAGACAAATTATTGGAAGAGGAATCTGTAGAGTTACGATATGCATAGAAACCATCTCTGGTGTAGAAAATCCCTGATCCACCAACTGTTGGGCCTGGGACAGTGGATGTATAATTAAGCAAAGACAGTACCTCTGTTTCATCATCCCTCCATATTTTTCTCAGTTCCATTTCTCTTGTTCATATAATTAATATTTCTTAATTTAATCCAGATTTAATCAAACTGGTCATATGTGCCCTTACTACAACCTGGCTATCAGCCATAAGAAGCCTTATTTTCTCTTATTTTTCATGCTAGACACCACAGCAACTCCTATTAGTTGGAATACAAGCTGCTGGAAGAGTACAGTTCTCCCATTTCCAAGAGGCTTACTTCCTTCAAAGGGATGGCATTTTGCTCTGTGCAGATGGCACATGCTGATGCACAAGACTTGTGTAGTTGGCAGATTTTTATGGCAAAATGTTCAACTGTAAAACAGAGGAACATCTTCTGGAGAGATTTTTTTCTTCAAGACAAGGGCTAGCGTTTTTTTCAGCAAAATGGAGGAAAGCATTTGAGTTAAATGGGGCACTACTTTTTCTCTACTAGTTCCTTCTCAGAATGAAGGAATGGTTTTAATTGAAAATTTCCATACGCTATTCCAAGGCACACAGTTGGTACAGGAAATTTTAGTCCAGACTCTTAGAGCTCAGGAAGCTTATCAGCATTGAAAACAGGACCTTCACCTGGAAACCGTGAGGCTATGGGAACAAACATGCTAGAACAGAAGTGTGTGGTGTCAGTTAAGGTGTTTAGTGTCTCATGAATTGCAAATCTGTGAGGAATATTCCAAGTAAAATGTAGTTATTCTATTCCAAACTGTGAAAATTGTATTATTAACAAACTGCTTCAGGGCTTCCTGAGACCTTTATAGGTGTCTTGATATGTTCTGGTTGAATATTATTGACTGCTACAAATTATCCTTTCTGTTATATTCCTCTTTGCTGTGAAGCAGAAATTTGATGTTAGTGTGCCACAGAAGACAACTTTTTTTCAATGTCTGTTTTAGGATTTTCAGTTTTGAGTTGAACAGATACTCCAGATTACTTATTATTATACTCCAGTGATTCCTAAAAAGATCAATGACAGAGCATGACGTAATAGGGTTAGGTAGAAGTAAACAAACAATTTTTTAAACATAAAAATAAAAGGAAACTGCACTGCTATGAACGTTGTTGTCATTATATAGTTGTTGCTATGAAAATTGCTGTACTGTGAATATGCTTCCCCTGAATAACAATGGTTCAAGTGTGTACTCATCAGGCAGGGCAATAGAGATAATTTAGTCTTGATTATTATTCCATTGTGATTGGTAATGGAAATGCAAAGGAAATGACTGCTCTGCATTTCAGGAGGGGAGGAAAAAGACAAAAAGGGTAGGAAAATATCAGCAGCTAGGGGAAAAAACATGAGAGGAAATTAACAGAAGAGGCACTTAGAGTGCTCACAGAAAGAATAAGGAAGGAAGCACCACAGAAGGTTTGGGTGGGTTGAAGCGTTTGGGCATACTTTTGAGGGAAGGGCTAGAACTAAGAAAGTGAACTGCTGAAAGCGCAGTACTCAGAAGACATCCAGACACTTGCAGCAGAAAGCTCCAGCCATTTATTCCAGTCCTTCTTAGCCTGTTTCTTAGCCAGCTCTTAATCTGTGAGAAAACTTTCCCTTTTGTCCTATGGTACATTTAGATTATTTAAGAGCCTTAAAGGAAGAAATTAATAAAGAGGAAGGAAAAGGGGGAAATAGAGACATGTTTAACGATGTAGAGGAGAATACAAGTAGAGCCTAGGAAAGATCAGTGCATGGACATAATCATTTCATTGTGCTCATGTATAATCCTGAAAGCTGAGCAGTGATGTGGCAAAATTTACCAATGACACAAAATTTTCAAAGCAGTCAGGTGAAAGGTGACTGTCAAAAGTCTCAGGTTTTGTGTTATCATCACTTTCTGTACATGGGTCAGGAGCTTTCAGCTGTCTATTACTACCCAGGAAAGATTGTGGCATCACTATTCTTTGCCCTATGAAGAAACGGTTCAGGGCTTCATGATAATGACATCATAATAACAATAAAAGTACTAGGGAATAGTAGGAAAGAAGCAAATGTGAAAATCTCAGGTTATGATCATGCCGTTTTCTAAAACTGTATCTCATCCATTACACAGTTCATGTCGCCTCTTCTCATGAGAAAGATTTAAACAGCGTAGAGGTCTTCAGTGTGGAAGAGAGAGAAGGTAGATACAGGAAAGGGATATAAAATTCTGAATGTTATGAAGATGTATAAGCAATAATCATCCACTTTTGACTATAAGGACTATCCAGCAGCGGGTTTAAATGAATAATAGCAAAGTAGAATTTTGGCATATGATATCTCAGCAAGATTTTCCACAGGACTCCGGGAATGAAGAGAGGCAAGAGCAATTGTGCAAATTAACATTAGAAAGATTTCTCAGATTCTATTAAATGCAATGCTACGATCTCTGACTTGGGAACCAAGAAGATATCACTCAACTTGCTGTATTCTTACAGACTCTCCCTCCCGGGAGATAATGGTCAGAGGTGGCTTTTGGTGATTCAGTTAATCTCCACTTAATGAATTGAGGTGAAAGAAAATGAAGGAAGATTGGAAAAAAAAAAAAGAAAAAAAAAAAACAAATCAGCCGCCAAACCAAACCTGTCCTAGTTCATAGATGGTAGTGATAGAAGGGAATTCTGTCCTTCTAAATGTTGCTGTCACAGATGCCATTGCATCTTCCAGGTTAAGGTGAGCAGGGTGGGAGGATGCTATAGCCAGGTAATGTATTTTCTAACTATCTACCTTCTTGTGCACTTTATCTTATAAAGAAACAGCAGAAATATCTTGGAAAATATGCAAAGCTGATCTGCATGCACCTTTCTGTGTGCTTCCTGAAAACTTGAGCTGTATGCTAGGAAGCTTGTATCTCTTGTGCTTACAAACCGAAATTTGCATTAAGTCCCTATTCTTGGAGCCCAAATCCATGGGGAAATTTACATTTCAAGAAAGCATGTGGGTGGGAGAGAAGAAAGTCGAGCCTCCTTCAGCTTGGAACTGTTACGCCTGGAACTGTTACACCCAGACCTGCAGCGCAGATGGGTTGGGCAGGATATACACCTGGTCTCTCCCCTTTCTTTACAGAACAGATGAGGAAACACCTCTTGCAAGAGCAAAGGGTGCCCAAACCACTGAATGACCTTGCTTGCTCTTTTTACAGATCTAGGCTGTTGGGAAGGGGTGGAAAATGGGCTATGGGATCAGGAGGGAGGAAAGAATAGCTACCTGCTCTCTAATACTTCTGACAACTTCAGCAGGCTGGGTTTTTGCATCAGGTCTTAGCAAATATAGGCAGGTACATTTGCTTGTCACTGAGGCAAGGAATACTTGCTGCTAAGACTGGACAACGTAGCTTACTTGCTTGGTTCCCCCAAATCCTGGACGTAGCCAGATACTGCTGCTGAGGTCAGACCATCCTGATATGACAGAGCGAGAGGGAGGCTATGACACAAGCATCAAATTCATTTCCTGAATGTGGAGGAAGGGTATTTGCTCACTTAAAAAACATACAATAAAAAAACAGGTTACTCATAAGGTAAGTGGTCTGCTGTGCCAAAGTTGGGGCCGGGGGGAGGAACATGGGGGAGACAGGGTATAAGGAAGCACACTGCATAAAGGGTAGCAAGAGGGAGGGACAGGTTTGAAGCAAGCAAATACATGTCACCAGGTAGAACTAGTGTGGCTAGGTCTGAAAAGTGCTTTTAGACTGTTTCAGTAGCAGGTCCTCTCTGCATGTGCTTCCTACAGCTGAAGAATAGCAGCCTAGTGCCCCAGGCTAGGCATCTGCTGAGCAGCTATGAAAGCAGGAGATGAGCAATGACTTTGCACATCTCCATGCAGAGAACTTTCTGATGTTTTCTTGGTAATCTGTGTCTTTCTGGACAGCCACTGAGATTCATTTATGGAGGGAGAGTTTTGATATTTGCAAGATTATAGCAACATGTTTTTTCATAAAAGTAAACTGTTTTTCTGTGCTGGTTCTATGCATATACTCTCAATTAGTGCTGTAAAGACAAGTAGGCGCCTACAAGAACATACTTAGGATTTCTTTTGTTTAGTGAAATTTGCAGTGCAAAGTAGAAATAACCTCTTAAAAATAGTATCTGATAGTAAAAGCTGTTGTCGAGCTGAAAAAGGAATGGAATTCAAAGCAATAAAATTCTTCACTAGCTTTCAGAGACGAGAAAGCAACATGAAAAATAATCAAGGAAAACATGTAACACTTGTTAAGAGTTTTGTTTTTCCTCATCAAAAGCCAAATTGTGGCTTATCTAATGTGTGAAGATGCTCAGTCTCTCATTCCCTTGCTTGTCTTCTGTGTATATCATCTAACACATCCAAGAGAAACAATCTGATGGCATGTTACATAGTGTGGAGCAGTTTCTCTTGTGTCAACACATGCAGTACTTCATAGTGTCTGTTCATGTGCTTTCTCTAGTCCTGTTTCTGCTTTCCCAGCTGTGATTAACTTGAGGAACTTCAGTTAAATACCTGACTTTGCGGACTGCTGAAAGAGGACATTGCAGAGGGCTTTCCTTCCTTCCTCTCTTCTATTTCCAGTCTGCTGAGGTAGGTAGAAATCTGTCTGCTCCTTTGTCTGGGATGAGAGCTGCGTTTCTGAGCTATCAATTAACTTTGTGCTGTGCTGGCCTGTGGCCTTCTCCCCTTCCTATGAGAGCTTTCTGGCAGTGACCCAGGCTCTGCTGCAGCCTTGTCGGTGGCATTTCTGTTCATCTTACCTACGGGGCATTTCAGATGAGTTCAAGGGAGAAATGTGAACAGAGAAATGAATACTGAGCTGGTTAATGAAACTATGGGAGCTTCAGTGAATGTGAGGCCTCTGGAGCAAAAAATTTCCATTGGCCTTGTATTAAGAAGAGTAGACTTTGGCATTTTGCGTGTGTGGATGCTATGGAAAACTGGTGGTGATAGTCTCTGTTGAAAAACAGCTCAGATTTGGTCCAGAGCATATGTGAACATACTGTCTCTCAGCAATTAAATCAGTGCTCATATGCTCTTTTTATGACAAGCAAATTTGTAAATATTGGTAGTCTATTATGAAACAGTTTCAGGGAAGAAAGACAGGCTGGCATAAGTTTCTTGCTGTTTCACTGGCAGAAATAATTAAACATTAATTTTAATTTAAATTATTCATAATTATAGTTTCTACAGAATTGCTTGGGGCAGTATTTAACCTTTAAAAATGTTTAATGTTTTCTGCTTTAGTTGCTATAAGATTCACATATTGCTGTAAAACAATGAGTAACTAGTTTTGCTTATGTGATGTCCCTTAAACAGTATATTTGACACTAATGTTGACTAGTGTTACAGCAATGGTTATAGAAGTAATGCAAACTGCACAGCACCCTAGCTAAACTTAGCAAAATTATCCAATATAAAGATCTGATAATCTTAAATGGTATTTAAAAACCAACATAGATATAAGTGACTTAATGTTGATGCCAGATATACTAAATAAGATGAAGTTTAATAAACCCTCAACAACTGAGCCTGTTGTTACCCTCAAGCATGGTTACTTAACCATGCAAAACTGGCATGAAAAACCTCCAGACTGGAATGACGATGGTGTGCAATCATTCTGATCCAGGTTAATATATTTGTCTGGGTGCTGTGCAAGGTAGTGAGGCAGTGGATTGCTGGTGGTAATCTGGAGGTGAAGCATACTGATTTAATAACATTTGCTATCTAAATGCCTTTCAACACTTTGTGTGATGGAGGAAGTGAAACTTCCTTCTTTTGATTCTACAGATTTGAAAATTGAAACAGAGGGCTAAAGTAAGTTGTACGCCAGGCACTGGAAAAAGAAAACAAGTCTCATAGTCCCAAAGAAGCAATTTCATCCAAGAACAACTTCTCCATTTGTGGAGGAAAATGTTAATTACATTAATAATTAGTTTTAATTAAAAATACATTTTTTTCTTCCTTTCCAAGTAGTTCACACTTCTTTTGCTGCTCCCACATCATGCTGTCCCAACTCTGTCCTGAGCTGTTGGGTACCCTGACAATTCCATCTAATATCATTCCTTACTTCATTCCTATCCTCCATCCTATGACATCTTCTTCTGGGCCACACAACCTAATGTGCTTCTCTGGGATCAGTTTGGAGTTTGCAGCAGTGGGTCTTGCAACACTTGATCTCTTTGAAGACCAAACCAAACAAAACTCATAAAGGTCAAACAAACCAGAAAGGAATTAGTGGAATATTCAGAGAGCACCTAAAAATTAGTCACAATCCATTATGTCTCCTTCTTGTGGTGTCCTGGTTTCAGCTGGGATAGAGTTAACTGTCTTCCTAGTAGCTAGTACGGTGCTATGTTTTGAGTTCAGTATGTGAAGAATGTTGATAACACACTGATGTTTTCAGTTGTTGCTAAGTAGTGTTTAGACTAATGTCAAGGATTTTTCAGCTTCTCATGCCCAGCCAGTGAGAAAACTGGAGGGGCACAAGAAGTCGGCACAGGACACAGCCAGGGCAGCTGACCCAAACTGGCCAACAGGGTATTCCATACCATGGGACGTCCCATCTAGTGTATAAACTGGGGGGAGTGGGGGTGGGGGATCGCGACTCAGGGACTAGCTGGGTGCCGGTTGGCGGGTGGTGAGCAATTGCACTGCGCATCATTTGTACATTCCAATCCTTTTATTATTGCTGTTGTCATTTTATTAGTATTATCATTATTAGTTTCTTATTTTCTGTGCTATTAAACCATTCTTATCTCATCCCATGGGTTTTACTACTTTTTCCCCGATTTTCTCCCCCATCCCACTGGGTGTGGGGGGGAGTGAGTGAGCGGCTGCATGGTGCTTAGCTGCTGGCTGGGGTTAAACCACGACATTTGGAAACTGCTTATTTACTGTTTTTATTTAGCTGTACTTTGGGCATAAATCTCTAGGTGCCCTCTTCACATGTGCAATTCCTACTTAGGAAAGTGTTATGGTTTAACCCCAGCCTGCAACTAAGCACCACGCAGCTGCTCACTCACCTCCCTCACAGTGGGATGGGGGAGAGAATTAGAAGGGTAAAAGTGAGAAAACTCATGGGCTGAGATAAAGACAGTTTAATAGGTAAAGCAAAAGCCATCCGTGCAAGCAAAGCAAAACAAGGAATTCATTCACCACTTCCCATCGGCAGGCAGGAGTTCAGCCATCTCCAGGAAAGCAGGGCTCCATCATACGTAACGATTATTTGGGAAGACAAACACCATCACTCTGAACGTCCCCCCCCCTTCCTCCTTCTTTCCCCAGCTTTATATACTGAGCATGATGTCATATGGTCTGGAATATCCCTTGGGTCAGCTGGGGTCAGCTGTCCCAGCTGTGTCCCCTCCCAACTCCTTGTGTACCCCCAGCCTACTCACTGGTGGGGTGGGTTGAGAAGCAGAAAAGGCCTTGACTCTGTGTAAGCACAGCTCAGCAATAACTAAAGCATCCCTGAATTATCAACACTGTTTTCAGTACAAATCCAAAACATAGCCCCATGCTAGCTACTATGAAGAAAATTAACTCTATCCCAGTCAAAACCAGCACAGAAAGAAACCTTGTTCACTTGATTCTCCTCTGTGATGTTCTGGAGGCTCACACTGCCCACCGCTAGTACTGTGTGTTTACACGACTGGCATTTTCTGCTCTATTATGCTTGACTTGACAGGTGCTGTTTACAGTCTGCTAAAAGTTTGAGGCATCAGCTAAGCTTTCTAAAGTAGAGCTTATAAATATTTCAAAACTTCTTGATCTTCCAGAATTATTATTAGCATCTTATGGCACCCTTAGAGACTACCCCAGAGGAATATTTTGTTACAATTTGACTGCAGTTCCTTCCCTATCCTCCCCCTTCAAATCAACAAAACAACTTTTTAAGAAGAAAGTTCTTCATTGATATCCTTTGCTATTGAGTCATACTATGTAGCAGCTAGTAGCAATTTTTAAACTAACACATCAGACAGACTATAATTCTGTGATGATTTCCAGCCTTCAGTTTTCCCAGGAATAATCTTATTCATGTCCAAATGAGTGTCCTATATTACTGAAATCTTTGATATGCTGAGACACAGTAAATCACAGGGGTCGAACTAAGAATATTAAATAGGGTACCAAATATGAACAGAAACAGAGCTGTTCTATAAATGGATTTCAATGGGAAGAAAAAAAAAATCAATATCCCCTTCATCCACATGTTTTGTAGGAGCAGTGATAGATAATAAAATATTTAAGAACACAGCATACATTGCAGTCTTCTAAGTATTTTAACCTGTTATTATCTTTTTTCCCCCTCTATTTTCAGAAGTTCCACGTTTTAACTGATAGTTGACCCATTACCAGGCTCCTTTGTATCTTATTCTATCTTGTCAATTGGAAGCTTAGTACTTAAGCAGATCTTACAACCTCTCATGCCATTTTTCTTTCGATGGGTGAAATCAGAGGCAACTGTCCCCATTATTTATGTGGATTTGGATTCAGAAAGATGGTGATTTGCATTCAGATGTTATCCTTAGTGGAATAATAATAGTAATGATGATGATGACAATGATGTGACACATAGAACAATAATAACTAAAAACAACCCTGCCAGTGATGTACCTCTTTCAAAGCAAACTTCTTGGACTGCTTCAAGTACGGTACTCCTCTGTTCTTTTTTTCCTAATCTTGCAAAAGCTTAGTTCACATATAATGAAGCTTGTCTGTATGAGCACCCTTTATTTGTATCCTCAGCTATTTACTGACAGTACTTTTCTTCCCCTTTAAAGCCTCATTTCAAAGAATTCCTTCATAAAACATACAATGATGCTACTTAAAGTGTTAATAACTCTTGGGTATGTTTGTTGTCTGCATTGTGGGATCAAGGTATATGAACTTTGTTCTCTTTTTCACTCTTAGGTCTTAATTTTGGGGAGCTGCTCTTTTTGAGTTGATAACATTTCACTATTAACTGTTTAGCATATACAAGGGCCAATGAATAATTAGAAACTGGGAAAGGGAGTTGGGCAGTAGGAATAACAGGGTCAGTGGAAGACTTTATAGCACTATATCAAAACTGAATTTTCTTACATGAAAGCTGAAGCCTGATATAACCTTAACTCTTGCTGTGGGAAAAGGAGCAAGGATATGAGCCACACAGAGCTTATTTTGTTTCTACTACTGAGAATGGGGGAGGAAGGGAAGATGGTTACTTTTCCTAGGAGTAGCTAGCTTGATTCTGGCAATGGCTGCTCTTCCACATGCCCAAAGTACTCCAAAATGAAGACCTGCACATGCAAGCAAATGTCTTCATTTCAGAAGTGCAGTGTACCTAGCAACTCACTCTATAGCAAAATGACTGGTAGAGAACATAAAGTTTTAAGGTAGCTCTGCAGCATATTACATGATCTTGCTGATTTGATTTTAATGTCAAATACTTTTATTTCTTGTTCTTGCTGGTATTTAAGTGAGAAAGATAGTAATTTATACTTGATCTTTTTAACATTGACAGGTTTTGGTAACATCAAATGCTCACGGAAAATTTAAATGCATAGCTAAAGCTTTTAACATTATGATCCTGACTGCTCAACATTATAAACATCTGACCCAACTATTTTTTTGTAGAAAACAAGTGCAAAAAACAGAGAGAGTGGAAAATGCAGACTAGTTTGCAGAACTGGGTCTTGCTTCACAAAGATCATTTTTAAGAAGTATTGGTTAAATGGAAGCACATTTCACTTAAATAATTTTCTGCTCTGGTGAGAACAGAAACATTTCTATTGGGAACTTAATTTGCAACTTTTAAACTACATTTTATGTACTCTTCCCCCACATAATTACTGCTTAAATTTTGAAAGGCAATGTACAGAAAACCATCTAACTCAATAATAAGAATTTAATTTTGTATAAACTGTAAATAGAACGAGTGCTACTTTAAACTTGTTCACTAGCGTAGATTCAGATAAAATTGGCTTTCTTCCTATCGCTATCTTCAAATTCTCAAAACTAAATCTGTTGTAAAACATAGAGCTGTTAAAAGGCAGTAGGACAGATAGATACTGTGAGGTTCTTCTGCTCAAATATTTGGATAGACCTATACAGGAAAAGTGAAATGAAACTGAACCTTCTTTCATTTCAGTGGTCAGTTGCTGTTGTCCTTTATTTCTCAAGTGTTGCTGTGAGGGGAACTACTTAAAACCTTGAATGTATCATGTTTTTAGGGGCATTCTAGACAATTTATTGCATTATTATTATGATGCATGCTCCTACACTACCAGCAACAGTGATACTGTATAGGCACAGGGAATTGTCTGGGTCACTAGGCCATGTGGGATAGCAAAAATATCTGGTACGGGCAGTGTGTAGTCCTTGAACAGCCTAAGGGCAACTGCTGCTGTTGCTGCAGTGTGTGGGAAGGCGGATAATGCTTCCTCCAATTGCCACGGCAGCGTGCTTCAGCACTCCAGGGCTTTCCTGTTATTCACTGTCACGCTTCCACCCTTTTCCAAGGCAGAATTAGCCTACTTTAATGTCCTCCTCAAGGAGAGTTCTTGTTCTGGGCACACAGCTATGGAAAAACATTAACAAAAAATCTCTAAGGAATTGCAGTCTGAATGCCTGGAAAAATTCAGTGTGAGACATGGCTAGTGATTAGAAATGTCATATCGGGCACAGACTATGGGATTTCTCCATCTCTCAGCTTCCCTCTTCGTGAGTGCAGGCAGGTTGACATCTGCATTCACATAATTGTCTTACCCGTTGCTGCTTCTTAGTATAAGGAGTTCAGAAGGTGTTTTTCTTACTGGCCTTCTCAGCAGGTGCTCCTGTGGCTCTAGGATCCGGGAGCCTTGACATTACGAATATCTTTATAAACTGAAGATACCAACTCAGTATGAAGAATTTCACTAGCTTCTTTCCCCTTGTGCATTCTCTCTCTCTAATGTTTTTACTCTTCAGCCTTAGGAAAAGGTTACATAAGTTTTGCCGATATTTGTAAATATGTTAATTGCTAGTAAAACAAAAACTGTCCACAAAAACTAGTCATCTTGGTAGAAAAGGCTAATATGGAAAGTTCAACCAGGTTTAAGCAGAATTCTGCTAAACTTCCCCCTGCAACCTAGCAAAGATATTAAATATATCCCAGTTACCACACGCTTTTCTAATATTGCCATAATTTGAAAGTAAGATGTAGCAATATAAGGGATGGCAGGTAAATGCGGGAACCTCTACAGAGAGAAACTGAGTCAGGTCCCTGCTGCTCTCTCCCTTTTGGCCCCTGTACTCCTCTGTCAGGAGTGAATAAAAATGAGTGTTTCTGTTACATGTATATTTCTGACCAAAGTCAATAGATTATTGTACTCTCTGATGCTGTGTGTTTCTAGTTAAGGTATCTGTCCCACTGTCTGAAGGAATTCACTTCTCTCAGCATCCTCCCCCCCCCCCCCCCTTTTTTTTTTCTTCCTGTTTGAGGTACGTAGATTTGTAGCAGCAGTATTTGAAGCAAACTAGATATTTTAGAGAACAATAAACTATGGTATGAGGTGAAATAAAGATTACAGTAATTGCACAATATTTAGTTATGTTCTACATACTTATCTAGGAGGTGTATCTCTGAGTAATACCAGTTAGTATTGTGATGTGGGTAATATAATCAGTATCTCAGTCCTTTTCACAGTTCATTATTTCAGTACTTGTTGGCAAGATTCCTCAATTTTTGAACATTTACTTTTCTTCCACCCACCCCCAGATTTACTTATTTACTTGTACTTGAATGAATTAGTGAGATTTCTTAGTGGAACATGTTAGGGCTGTAGAATCTCTTTTGTAAATAGGATCAAATATGAATATATCATCCTTATTTTCTTTCCTGTAGTTAACTAGATGAACTTATTGGGAACTAGAGCAGGTCAATGACTGAATGTTATACCTCTGTTTATTCTCAAAAGGCACAATCATAAAATATGTAACTCTTGCCTCTATAAAATTCCTGTGAACCATTATGAATACTGAGAATTTGCAGAGCAGCAGAATCAGTCAGCAGCTATTTGCATCAGGTAATAAAATGTTAATTTATTAGATTTTTGCAATCACACATAATCAGATATCTTTGCTACAAATAAAAGCTTCTTAATTAAGCATATGTCAAAAACAGTGCTTTGGAAATTAAGTAGTCTAGTGCAGCTGCTTAGAAGTGTCATAAGAAAAACCAAGAGATTAACTTCATACTTTCAAATAACAGGGCATTTTTATCACCAGAGGGCACTATCCTTCCAGGCTAAGATTAAAGTACTGTTAGATGGTTTTACATCTTGGGATCTTTTTTAATTTAAGAAAGAGGATTTCAGGCAATCGTTTTTATTTTTTCTTACTTATATATTAATTTAAATAAATACATTCTGATCATCTTCTCCTTTTCCTTAAGTTTTCCATATTTATATAGGAAGAATGTCTAGATTGATGTTTGACTAATTTTTAGAAACCCCAAACAATTTGTGAAAAATGCAAAAGATAAATGTTGTTGTACGTTGGCAGATACCTTTTTGTTGCAGTCCAGCTGCTGTTATAGGAACAGACCTGCTTTTGAAAAACTGCAGATTATTCCTTCCTGTCTCCCTCCAGAGGGATTTTTAGGCTGCTGGTCTGTTTTGCTTCACTCCCACCAACCAGTGCTTCAGTAACAGATAGTGGAGGTGGCTTGCAGGCCATGCTGACCACACCCCAGCATGAAGCATTCCTCTTTGCTGGTGGGTCCTGCTGGGATTTGTCCCTTGCTAACAGCTTTGTTCCAGTGACCAGTTCCGGCACTGCAAGGACTCCAGTTGCTATTTGCCCTCCTCTCAGGGAGGACTCCTAGAGACAGTATGGGAGAGAGTAAATCACATTTGATACAGTGGTGGCCACACAGCAGCAGTAAGTTCCAGCAGCATGAATCCAAGGTGTTGTTTCCTTATAGCACAAAATGGTATTTTGGCTTTTTGTATGTAGTATTATGCACTAGAAGCAATTGTTCATGGTATGAATATATATAACATATCTTTAAATGCTATATTTGTACATTTCCCTGTCTTCATGTCATTCTCTTATTAACCAGAGAAGACCTTAATTAGTCCTTTGGACTATGGACGTCTTCCTTGTTTGTGTCTTTACTAGCTGCGTGGCAGTCCCTCTCAAGTTCTGTCAATTCAGTTGCATGGGTATGGGAATAAAACATCACATCTCTTGGATTTGCCTGCCTTGCATTAACTGTGTTACACACTGGACTGAATTCCCTTCTCAAATATTTGAAAGGTGATGATCTTGAAATGAAGACATTAAAACTTGCCTCATTCCTAGCAATGATGAACACCCACAGCTCTTGCTTGTAACAAGATACTTGGAACTGTCAAGTTATCAATCCAAACTTGTGATTGACAGGAAGGGAGACGAGTGCAAATGGTTCGATGTTCTTTGTTGCCTTCCACTTCACTGCTGTGTGAAATTTCAAGTAGTGATGATAAACACTTCAAGTGACTAAAAGACCCCAGCTCTCTAATACTATTATTTTGTGTTTCACCCCTAGCAGCAGGCTACATAACTGGAAGGAGTGCTTGGTGTAGGGTAATGGGAGCTTCCACCAGTGAGGTGCCACTTGCTTTGAGCAAGTGGTTGCTTTGGTTTCCAGTCCTGCTGTGTTTATTCTTGATCTGGACATTGTTGGCTTCAAAACAGGGACAAAGACCACTGCTGTTGGAGCTTTCTGTAACTGCAGGCCATTGCCTAGGTGAAGAACAGACAGTAAGAAAATCTGTTATCTTGGTTGACTAGAGATATGGTCCTTTATTTAAGGGCAAAAGAAGGATTTACTTTGTGGAAGGGAACTCTCATAAGAAATCATCTGAAAGGTAAAATCCTGCATTAAATGAAAGATTAGAAAAATGAAATGTAATGAACCCCTGCTGCCCCAGGGTGTTCATGAGTGTGCCTTTCAGTAAAGCAGATCAGGTAAAACTACCTTTCCTCTCTTCTCTGAGTATGTCCCGTTAGCATCAGGCCTAGGCATGCCCTTTACTCCTGGTGGGTGTCTGTGACTGACCCCCTTTTTCCCTGACCTCCTTGATCTGCTTTTGACTGGTCAGAGCAATAGCTCTGATTCCTGGTGCTGGAGCTGCCATGAACCACCATGTACAGTCACAGGGAACCACTTGTACAGAGCATCATGTGATTTGTTTTCCATAGGAGTTTTGCAGGCAAAAAGATTAAAATAACCAATTCTTAGACACACAGAGTCTTATCTAAATTTGGCTACTCTTTGCAAGCTCAGGCAGGTCCTTGCTGCCCAGTTACAATCTGCTTCTCTGCAGACTCTCTTTTTTCCATGCTGTGGCTTTTCAGCTGTTTCCAAGTTCTGTTTAAAGTTTCTGCCTAAGATTTCCTGTTCAGGAGTTTGTCTCCATGCCTTTAATCTCCTTGAAGAAGAAGCTGTAGGAAAGTATCAGAGAATAATTTGGAAATTATAATTTCTAAAGGTAACTCAAGCTGATGCAAGTCCTTGGTTAACTCTTACCTGATTATTGCAGTCACCAAATCAGTAGAGATGTGACATTTGTTGAAAAAAAATTAAGTCTACATTTGTCTTACCCTACCAGAATAACAAAAGCAGGGGGCTGTTTTTCTGAGTATTTCAAGCTATAATGTAATGAAATGACTGTAGGGATTCTTGCAATCTACATTGCCAGCAACAAATGTCAAAATTATGGCAAATTTTTTATTCAAGAAAAGCTCTAAAGGATTTTCAAGAAGCCTTAACATCCATTTAGTTCTGCTATAAGTAAAGCCAGTGGTATAATTAATTTCATTTGGAGATAGCAGAGTTGAGAAAACTATAATCACGTCTGAAAATCCCCCTCAGTTTCTGAAGAGCTTCTAAACAATATCAAATGCAAATATTACAGTACCTTGCATAATACCTTACAGTATTAATGTCCCCAAAATGTAGCAGTTACTGCTATTTTCTTCAGTGAGGATGACGCTATCTTCTTCTGAAAAAATATATTGTAGTTGGCAATGTGGTTGTTTAGTGTTTGAGAACATATCCTTTCTAATGCATAGTAGAACTTGCAAGATCTTAGCAAACTGACAAGAGAACTTTGTGTCTTTAAAAAAACCAAAATGAAACAAACCCCACCCTTGTACAAAGGTATTCTTGAATTCTGGCATCAATATGCAGCTGGTTGCTCACTTTTCAGTACAGTTTTCATCATGCCATTTGCAGCATTTGTCACTGACTTCTGCAGCAACTGGCCTTTATGGATGCAACTGCAGTCTCTTTCATTTTATAAATATATATATGTGTGTGTATGTGATAGATATATATGCATGTGGATGTACATATTTACATAAAAATTACCTTCCTCAGGTACCGAATGTAGCATTGTAAGGCTACATTCTTGAAAAAAGTGTTTGGTGAAAGTCCTTTTAGTGTTTAAATGTCACATTGAGGTGGGCAGACTTTAGAAGGAGAGTTCAGTCCTCAAAGACAAAGTAAATTCATTAAGTAGTATCATTACTTTTCTTCCCCAAGAGGACAGCAGTGTTGAAGCTTTCTTGCAGTTTTGGTGTTTAACTACTGTTTTGTGTTTAATGGCTTGACAGCAAAATTTCAGTTCAACACATGTGAGTTCTTGGAGTGACCTGGCTTGAGTATGCCACAGAATTGTTAAGGATTTGAATACTTAATGATGGAAGCTTTCTTCTGCCTTTGTGTTTTCCTATGGCAATTAGATATTGTTGATATATAATCCATCCAAGGAAACAGCAGCTGAGTCTGAGACTGTGTAGCTTTCAGTATTGTTTATAGATGCCCACCCTAGCTTTAAATGAGGTAACTTGGGTATTTGTAGAAATCTTGCTGCAGCAGCACAAGGCTTACGATGGGTAATTTACTTTGCTCGGAAGCAGGATAAATTATCCTCTGCTGAGCACCATGTGGCCATGTCTGGGCAGATTCTTACACAGGCTTTCTCATTTCAAGCTTGCTTGGATCCTTACACCACATTGTAGTCTGTGGGATAGCTATAGCTTTTTGAAGTGAATTT
Source organism: Aquila chrysaetos chrysaetos (assembly GCF_900496995.4). Taxonomy (NCBI): domain Eukaryota; kingdom Metazoa; phylum Chordata; class Aves; order Accipitriformes; family Accipitridae; genus Aquila; species Aquila chrysaetos. The sequence goes on from NC_044005.1 coordinate 27,816,322, forward strand.
TTAGTAGAACCAAAACTGAATACTAGAAACATAGAGTTTTGAGTGACAGTCAAAAAACAGCAACTGAGGGGTTGTTGGCAATGAGTAGACACTGGAGGAGGCTCCTCTGGTTTTACAGGAGGCAGCTGTTCTCTTTCTGATGGGCCTCTACATGGAATAGCTACTCTGTGTGTGAAAGGCATAATGTAAAACAAAACACTGGATAATCTAGCTTCATTAGGCAAATGTTTGGCTAAAATCTGACCGTCCTTTTTTGCCTACCTGGCAGTTTACTTTATGCAACCTTAGGGGAGATGGCTTGGGTCAGAACTACAAAATGAAGTAAACAGTTAAGGTTATGGAAGCTGCAAAAGAAGAGAAAAAAGCAGAGAAATACTGCATTCTGTTGCTAGTGCAGAACTCTAGCTTCCAACCTACCCACCTTCTGGATTAGCATTCGAATCTAATGCTTAATATGTCTCAGAGTTATTCTCTCCTGTGCATATTCTCAGTTATGTAATAATAAGTATTAAATGTGATCTGCGCAGCTGCATAATCAACAGCTGAACTGAATTTGTCCTACTACTGAAGAACAGGTTCACGTGCAAATGTGCATGCATACTATTCCTACATCTGTTCCTGTGGTCTCAGCAGTTTCTGTGTTGCTCTTGTGTTCTGGGCAGCCTGCGTTTAAAAGATAAGCACTGCAAGGGGTATTTAAGGTCTGAAGCAAAAGTTCTGGTGTTCTTACAGGACATGCTATTGTGATTTATGCAGGCCAACTTGTTGTTAATTACTGCTTCTTAACAGCTTAGGTGAAAGACTGATACCAACTCTTCAGAACATTATCATTCTTAAATTTCAGGTGGCTGTACAGCACCAATAATTACATTCAGATTTTCAACTCTCATGGAATGTATTTTGAAATGAAATAAAATCCTAAATATCTTGTGAAAGTAGAAACAATTCTTGATGTGTTCTCTAACACAGGCATTCAAGTGTACAGGGCCCTGATTTTTCCTTGCCTCCTGCCCATTCAGTTATTCACATCTGTATGGGAAGAGAGTATCCAGTAGTATTGGTAGCATTTAGTTGAATACCCATCTAAATGATTACAGTATGTGAGGCTGTGGAGGGTCAAGCTTGTGGTACTTAGATGGAAAACTAAAATTTTGGAATAATATTTCTATAACTCATCTTTCTACCTGCATAGCTGTCAGGTTGCAACATATACAAGGTATTTCTTACCGCCTCTAAAATTAGAAAGGAATACGTGCTGAATGTCAAAAGGTTGTAGAATAACTCCACTAAAAAGTTCAGGGTGTGATTCACAGTTCTTTGGCTTTGCCAGCTATCTGTAGTCTAAGAGCTTGTCTACACAATGGAATTTATCCTCTACTGAATTGTTTTGAATAAAAAAGTCTTGTCTGCACTGGGCAATTCGCTCATAATGTAGTAACTGATGCCATACTGTGTTGCTTGGAAGCAGCAGTTAACTCCATCTTGTGATTTATTATTGCGTGCTAATGTTTGCCTGCATTGCACGGTGCTTTGGCAGACCTCCATTTGCTCTCCCATGTTGCTCAGGCCACCTGGTCTGCTACCTGTGTGCTTGTAGCTGCTCTGCAATCACACAGGTAGAGCATTTGTTCCCTGTTTTTGAATGCTGGGGAGCAATGATGTTCAGTTCTTTCATGGTTTCAGGCTCTAGCATTCTATGCAATTACCATGGTTTTGTTTTCTAGTCTTCTTTTCTAGCCTGCATCCACCTGGTGCAACAAAAAATGATCCCCAGAGGACAGAGACTTGGGAGGGGAAGCAGTTCCTGAACTCCAGACATCATAATGTGGTGAGGATGCTAATGTTGCTAATGGGGATGGTGAAACAGTCATGACCTTAGTATGTATTTGGTACCGTGTCAGAAATCATGAATGTGAAACCATCTTGCAGTAAAACTAGACATCTACTTTTTGGGGGAGCTGGAGCAGTGAAGGGTTCAAATTCTGCTGATGAGGAATTAGTATAGCTTTAGTACAAGGCTCTAGTAATTGTCTATTTCACATTTGGTACTGCTGGTGCTCAAAATAAAGTCAAGGACTATGGGTGAGGTCAGGATTTTAGATTAAGATTATCTGGCAGTCAGGAGGCATCCAGCACCCTAACACCTTGTCCATGTCATAGCCCCACAAGGCTGCCAGCAGGCTGGCAGAGGGACCAGTAAGCAGCATGGCACTGGCTTCTGCTGTAAGTCAGTCCTACAATGAACAACCACTCATTCTTCAGTTTTCTTCCTGAAGCCAGAAGCACACTGGATTGCCCCATAGCATGCCAGGCACAGCATCTTTCATGCTGCCTTTCTCCCTTCTTCCTCCCAACAAGTCCCATCTGGCCGTACATTGCATTCAGAAGCTAGCTGTTCTGGTGCTAATCGAAGGAAATCTTATAATAGAAACGTGTTTGTTGAGGGCATGTCATTCTATAGTTCTGTAATAAAATATGTAGTACATAAGGTATCTTAATTAAACCGGAAATTAATTCAATTAATCAGCACAAGTCCACCCGCCTTCTCCTCCCTAATAACCTATGTTCCAACAATAAGGAAACTCCAGATAGGAAAATTGCACATTGTTGTTAACAAGTCACTAACACTGTTAACCTTTAGTATGCTGGACACTCACTGAAAAGCAGCATTTATTGAACAGGGGCCTCTGAGCGTGTTAAAGAATGAGATTCTTAGACTCATAAAGTGCTCGAGTTGGCCCTAACTGTTCAAGACCAGGGTGCTTTCCCTTTCACATTAGGGAAGCTGGCTATCTCCTCCAGAATGTCAGGGTGTTGTGGTTTAAGCCCAGTGAGCAACTAGGCACCATGCAGCCGCTTGCTCACTCCCATGCCCCGTAGTGGGATGGGGAGGAGAATCAAAAAAAACCCCCAAAAATTTGTGGGTCGAGATAAGAACGATTTAACAACTAAAGTAAAATAAAATGTAATGCTAACAATAATAATAATACAATATAATAATAATAGTAATGAAAAGGAATATAAAAAAAGGAAAATAAACCAAAAAACCAAGAAAAGATAAGTGATGCACAATGCAATTGCTCAGCACCTGCTGACCGATGCCTGAGCAGCAAATGGCCCCTCCCAGCCACGTTCGCCCAGTTTATATACTGAGCATGATATTCTATGGTATGGAATACCCCTTTGGCTAGTTCGGGTCAGCTGTCCTGGCCGTGCTCCCTCCCAGCTTCTTGTGCACGTGCTTTCTGGCAGAGCACAGGAAACTGAAAAATAGTTAACTTATCCTAAGTGCTACTTAGCAACAACTGAAATATCAGTCTGTTACCAATATTATTCTCACACTAAATCCAAAACACCCTGAACCAGCTACTAAAAGGAACATCAACTCTATACCAGCCAAAACCAAGACACAGGGAAGGAACGTTTCAGTGACTGGTAGCAGCTGACATCAGTCTTGCTCATTTACTTGGGGGAGTCATGTGCAATTTTTTTTACCTTGCTGTTCCTGGTCTTAACCTGTCACAGATGACCAATATGTTACATCCATTCACTTGGATTTTGTGGGTAGGCACTTTCTTCACTTTGCTGACTGAGGACACAGGCCAGGGATGTGTCCTCTAGTATTAATGGATCTGCATGCAATTAATTACTTGTTTGCCTGTCTTCAGCATCTATGTCACTCCTGATAGCACCATCAGTAAATATCTTGGTCATGTACTCTTTAAAGCTGTGGCCACAGACCCATTAGTGTGAAATGGAGTTTAAAAGAGTAGCCATCCAACATGCCCTGAGTTCAGCATGACAGCTACCCACCTGACTAAGAGTGTGCAAACTAGAAAGTAGTTCTTATTGTGGAGGTTGGCAAGCACAGGTGTTCAAAGAAACTGCCCATTTCAGTTGGTTAAAATACAATATTCTGAGAATCAAGAAGAGAAAGCACTCAGCGAACCTCTCAAGTGCCACATAGCTCAAGGTACGAGATGGTTTCTCAAGGCTGAGAGACAGGAGGCAAGACCAGAGACACCACAAGCCTGTCTGAGAGAGATGAAGTGATAGGGAAGATTTTTTTCTGTGAACAGGGAGAGGAGAAATAACCCCCAGTGACAGGGAAACCACCAGAGACAGTAGGGAACACCAAGACAGATGCTGGGGATGAACATGCAGATCTTATTGCTGGAAGAAATATTCTGTGGAAGCTGCTCTTCCAGTGAATGACAGCAAACTTTTGTTGGGACACGGGCTCAGGAAAATGGCCCATTCTGAACCCCAGTGCCCTATAGCCAGAACCTTGAATTTTGTGTACATTTTTTCTTAAGACGAGTTACCATACAGCCTCTTACGTAGCTCTCCTGTACAAAGTTGCATAAGGCAGTTTATTACCATCATGACCAGTTTACAGATAACTGTCCTTCTGCCTCAGTTTCCTTTCTGGTAATACCTTTAGTTGCATGCCTTAATAAAGGCTTTTTGGCACCCGTAGTTGTGGATGAATGACAAAAGCCATGTGGGATGTCTGGGATTTGGCACAACAAACACCAGGCCTCCCAAGTCTTGTGTCCCTCTGTTACTGGCTGCTGTTTGTGACGACTAAAGGAGTGCTGTAAGACTAAGGGATGCCTGTCTGACATTCTGGGTGGTCTTGGTGTTGAAGGGATACTTGGATGGCACAGAAACACTATAACTTTTCCTGCAACTGACTTTTGCAGCATAATTATTTTTCATTACTTCTAAGGTTCCTATAGATCTGGGACTTCCTATCCAACAAGTAGCTTCCTTGGAGCTGTGAGTCAAGAGATGCAGTAACTCACAAGCTGCTGCGGGTTTGTATTGTAGGTGCCTGAATCAACAAAAGCTGATAACACATTTGTCTCCCTGTGTGCAAACCAGAGCCTAACTGACTGAAAGATGGATATGGCTTTCTGTGGGGCATTTCCCACGTCTTTGCTCTATTCCTTGCTTAGAGGTGTCGGGCTTTTCCTGCGTGAGCAGGTGGAGCTCTGCCTTGGATGGTCTGAACACAAGACTGGTATTTATGACTTCCTCATTTTTGGATTGAGTTAGACTGGAGGGTTTCTCTTTGAACTACACAGAAGAAAACACTGTACAACCTTTTCCATCTGATGTATCATTAACTTAATTCTGGCTAATCACAGCAATAGCTAGGTAGGTTGTATTTTTTTTTTCTGGGAGAAAACAGTTGCTTTTCTGATAAAGAGGTCATTTAATAAATGGGTTAATGGTTAATGAGTTCTGACTCGCATTAGGTAAGAGATAAGGATTGCAAACAAAGCATAAAACCCCCCAGTTTCATAGCTGTTAATGGAACTCCACAATCATTCAATAAGTTGTATTACAAGTCATAGACAAGCTGTTTTAGTTCTGTATGACTTTTACTGTCTGAGCAATTTATTTTGTTTTCATAAACCTAGACAAACATCAAACAGCAATAAAACATTAATTCAGTGTTAAATTTAAACATGGCAGAATATATATGCAGCTTCAGTGATCAAAGAAGCCCATGGGAGTGACAGGTCAATTAGCCTGTTAGTACCTGCTGTTATGATAGGGATCAAATTTTCAACATTGATGTATATCATACATAGTGTGCCCAAGGATTATACAAACAGCATTGAACAGCAAAGACAGAAGATGAGCAAGGGACAGGATCTGAAACTTGTTGAAAACTCTTCTTTCATAATTTTTTTTTCTGATTTTATTTAAAGATTTGTAAAAACCATGAAGCTGAAACAGAAAAACAGCTTTTTAAAGGTATTGACTCTGGAAGTTGCAGTAACTGCAAATACTCAAATCTGACTAATATACCTGTTCTGGGTACCACACTTTCACCTGCCACTTGTAACAGCAGGGAACAGTTAGAGAGATCTGTATTATTGTTTCTCTACTGGGATCATGTTTTTTTTGCCCTGAAATCTTTAATGATCTTCAACTTGCTCCCTGACACTCCTACTTATAAAAGTTTGTGGATTTTTTTTTTCTTTTTTTTTTTTTTTAAAGAAAAAACTAGCTACTGTAATTACTTCTTTCTGGCTGTCTAGTTTGAATAAAAAATATCAAGGACATGTCAAAATGCAGTTTCAGCATAGCTGTTAACCTCTGTGTAATAGTTTATCCTAATATACCTACTGTAACTGAAACCTATTACGTTACTGCATCTGACTTGGGGTAGGGTAAAAGAAGACATTTCTGAATTAAGTTTCCTTAAGGAACCTTGGTATATGAATTTTTTGCGCTGTTTTCAAACAATGTTATGGTGTCGCTATTGGCTATCTGAGTTATGATTTGCTATGATGCTGAAAATACAAACCAGGTTAAAACAGTTAGGAATGAGAGCTAGGACAAGAGGAAGTGGCCTCAAGTTGTGCCAGGGGAGGAAGGCTTAGATTGGATATTAGGAAAAACTTCTTCACTGAAAGGGTGTTGTGGTTTAACCCCAGCCCGCAACTAAGCACCACGCAGCTGCTCACTCACCTCCCTCACAGTGGGATGGGGGAGAGAATTAGAAGGGTAAAAGTGAGAAAACTCATGGGCTGAGATAAAGACAGTTTAATAGGTAAAGCAAAAGCCATCCGTGCAAGCAAAGCAAAACAAGGAATTCATTCACCACTTCCCATCGGCAGGCAGGAGTTCAGCCATCTCCAGGAAAGCAGGGCTCCATCATACGTAACGATTATTTGGGAAGACAAACACCATCACTCTGAACGTCCCCCCCCTTCCTCCTTCTTTCCCCAGCTTTATATACTGAGCATGATGTCATATGGTCTGGAATATCCCTTGGGTCAGCTGGGGTCAGCTGTCCCAGCTGTGTCCCCTCCCAACTCCTTGTGTACCCCCAGCCTACTCACTGGTGGGGTGGGTTGAGAAGCAGAAAAGGCCTTGACTCTGTGTAAGCACAGCTCAGCAATAACTAAAGCATCCCTGAATTATCAACACTGTTTTCAGTACAAATCCAAAACATAGCCCCATGCTAGCTACTATGAAGAAAATTAACTCTATCCTAGCCAAAACCAGCACAAAGAGTTATCAAGCATTGGAACAGGCTGCCCAGGGAAGTGGTTGAGTCACCATCCCTAGAGGTATTTAAAAGATGTGAAGATGTGGCACTTAGGGACATGATTTAGTGGTGGACTTGTCAGTGTTAGGTTTATGGTTGGACTCGATCTTAAGTGTCTTTTCCAACCTAAATGATTCTGTGATTCTATGAAAATAAAATGATCTACCAGTGATATGTCCAACAGCAGGAGGATTTTTCTTGTGTTTTGTTCTCTTTTTTTTTTCTTCTTTTTTGTTGTTTTTGTTTTAAATATAATTGAAGATTCCTGTCAAGAAGTTGTTGGTGGTTTTGGTGGTGTTTTTGTTTGTTTGTTTGTTTTTTTGTTTTTTAAATACATTTTTATCCCTTTTGAACTTGACTCTGTAGTCCTCCCATAGCACAGCCCTGGTGCTCAATGAAGAGGGATAACAAACCAACACAGTCTTCCTAGTTTTCCCTTGCGCTGCCCAAGGACAATTGACTTAGCCTGCCCAAACTAAGATGATTGACTTTTACTGTTTTGTAAAGGACTTTTGACCTTTCTATTTTCCTTCTTGTCCAGCTACTCCAGGGTTGTCCTGCCTCAGACATGACTTTTGAGGTGCTCAGACTATACTGGAAGGCAATGATAAGATACAATGCTACTGGCTCTTTTGTCATAGGAGGCAAAAGGAGTACAACACAACTGGGATACAACAGGCACATCCATGCAGTTATGTTATAAGCCCCATGAGTGTAGAATATCCTGCCTGATTTCTTTGTAAAACAAAATAGTTTTTAGGGAGTCTAGCTATTGTGACACATGTCCTGTCTTGAACTTTTGGGTTTTTGGGAATGTTGTGCTTATTTGTCTGTCCATCTGCCCGTTGGAATGTCCATGGCACTGAATAAAACATGTAACTCAAACCTACACCAGAAGAGTTAAATTGGTTCACTCAATGGAAGTCAAATAAAATGAGTAGTTTGTGGCTTTATTCTCTATTTTACTTAAGGAAAGAAAGTATGTTATTTGCAGTTCAATTCTTTCTGGTGTGATCTCTGTTCTTACAACTGAAAAAGAGGAGGGTCTAGTTCTGGTCTCCTGTCTTCACTAAAGCAAAAAACAGCCAGGAAAATCCATTAAATATTCAACCTGATTTCTATAGTGAAACATGTAAAATATATTAATGACTAGGGATTAATTATTTTTGTTATTGTGAAGGCTCTGTGTCCTTCAGGGAGGAGGATGGCAATGCTGTAGGGGGATGGGCAAGCCAAGCCATGAATACACAAACATCTTTGTGTGGTGAGGCACCTTTTTCGTGATACAAGTTGTAGCATCTCTTATAAGGTGAGCTGCTCTGCTGCTGTTCTTGTTACATTCTTCACTCACATGCCTCTCCTATACTTGAGAAGAATATCTGTTCCTTTCCCTTGCTCCTTGCTAACAATAAATATGTCAATGATTAAGACAGTTTCACCAGAGCAACTAGAGTCCAGATGAAGTCAGTCAGTGTCAAGCATATGTCTACAGGCTTGTATGCAACAGAACATTTATTAGAAACTCTTCTGGAATAAGTAAATACGTTAATTTAAAATGGGCTAATTAAAATCACCTTTAATTCCTGTGTAGATGATGACATTCAGAAATGATAAAGCCTCAGTGTATCTGTATTAATTCACTTCAAGACTAAATACAGATAAATCTTCAGGTGTTTGATTCTAAGGAACTTGCTTCTGTACCATTTCTGTTAGATGACAGAGGTAAAAGCTACAAACACACCCCAGTGCTGTTCCACAGCATCCTCCTGAAGCGTACTGTCTTAAACTGTCCTGAGTTCACTAGTCCTTGGGCTGGCTTGGTTTTAGGATAGCGTAGAACAGTTTTGGGCATATTAGCAGTTACTTACAGCTGCTTATGTCCTTTCTGGCATACAGATGTGCTGACTGTGTCACTGTATGAGCAGAGGCAATAGGCGCTTTCTAAATATCACCATCTGCTAACTGCTAATTGTCTTCAAAGGGAGGACTCCTATGAATTTTTCTACCTTCTTTATATTATAGAAATAATATGAAGGAGCAGGAGCAGACCAAGGACTGCTTCCAGAGTGTCCATCCACTTAACCAAATGTAGTCATACAGTCTTTAAAAGGAATACATGTACAGGTTGAAAAACTACTCCTGGGACTATTTCATATCTCTTCAGCTAAACCTGCAAGTTCAAACAAGGACCATCCCTCCCAATTGTGATTTATCATTGCAGCTCTTGCTGTCAGGTTTGGGCAATAATCTAGAAAATCAAAACTAGAAATGCAGAAGGAAAAAGTTTGATCTTGCCCATCCCTCTTTGTAATTCTTATCCAAATAAAAAGAAAATACACTTCGAAGCCAGCATTTGAGGTGTTCTGATCATGTCAGATGCAAGCCACAACACCAAATGCCTCTGAAGATATATTTATTGGCAGGCACTCATGTGAATTATAAAACTAGATTAATAAAGAATAACAACCAAATAAAACTAGAAATAGCAACTCTCAGGGCAAGGTACACTTAAAAAGTCTTAATTTGTATGGATCAGATCCAAGAGAAGCCATAATATGGCTGCTTGCAAAAGTGTATGTCTTTACTGTCCACTAGAAACACAGATTTCAGGTGTTGTGCAAGTGTTAACACTCTCTGTGTTTCTGTTTGTCTCACTTGCTACCTACTTCAGCTGCTGTATCTGTGTCTTGGGGTTGTTTCATTCTCAGTCGGTTCAACATAAATTTCAGATCCTATATGCTTGTTTATGTAGAAGTATTGTCAATTTGATGTCAAAGCTAAATGGTTTTGTCTCACCTTTCCCATACCTAAATAGATGCTAAACCAAGACGTAGGTAGTTGTTTTAAAGAGCAAAGAGAGATACGTGCTATACTCGCTCCTACTACGCCAGCTAGTGCAGAGCAGAAGGTGAGATGCAGCAAACGGCACTAGTGGCAAGTCTCATGGGGGTCAGGCGGTACAGCTGAGGAGATGGACAAGACTTCCAGCTCAGGACTGAGCACACCACTCCCTGCCTTGTCTTTGTGAAGTCTGGGGCCCAGGGAAAATGTTGAAAGTGATTTAAACTGAGGTCCTTGCTTTGGATCTGAAACAGAGTAAATGTGCTCACACTACTGCCAGCAGCTGGTAAGTGTTCTAGGAAACTGCTTTTTACTGCTTTCCAGCAGAAAAACAATACCTGATTGTAAGAGTACATATGGATTCAGCACATACTAATGCACCAAAAGTTGATGCAAAATTGCTGCTTTGTGAGGTGTGCCATGAAGGAACTTAATTATACAGATTGCATAATTATACAGCTGTTACAGGTATGCCTGTAAAGCACAACTTAGAGAGCTTCAGATACATGCTGCAGTTCTTTTTCTCTTTATACCTTCTGAATGGAAGGCACTATGGACTAATCTTGCAATTTTAAATGTTGGGGAAAGCATTCGTCTCTTATTTGTCTATTTCTTTGCTCGTATACTTACTTAACTGATTTCAGTGGAAAGAAGACATCCAGAGTGGCAAATAAAACATTTATTAAAGTATATTTCCACAGCATGGTGCACAGGGGCCTTAAACAAAGGCTATAAATGTTAAGTGCCAGCTTGTAGTATAAGTCTTAGAGCCTCTACTTCCTTTCTGATGCAGACTGCCTGCAGTCAGAGAAAGCTCAGACAGTAGTATTAAGCAGTGACAATCTAAGTTTTCTGAAGCAAAAATCATGGGTTCTTGTCATTTAAGCTCTTGCAAGCTAAGGAAAAATGTCCATTAGCTGTTAGATTAATGAAGGCTTTTTTCATTTGTAGGCCTGGTTCTGAGAAGCCATTCGTCTGTGGGTCTGCTACTCTTTCCACTTAGGGTAGTAGAAAAGTAATCTTTTCTGGTACAAATTTCACCTATTTATTCTAGAGAAGTATGCAGTGGACATGTATCAGGCTAAAGAGTGGACCATGTGTCATATTAAAATTGAAGCTAGGAATGTGCTTAAAGAAGCATTAAGATGGTAGGGTACATTCCTAATATTACAGGGATATTTCTGTAATTCAAGCTACTCCTTTAAAACAAGGGATGATCTGATCTCAGTGGACCAGTTGCAGTTTAGGAAAAAAAAAGGAGGGGAAGGGGTAGTGGTTGGCAATTTCTGATCTTCCGATAATGATTCAGACTGGTGTTTAAAGGTATTGAAGGCCATTGATACATACTGTATACCAATGTAATCCTCTCTGAATAAGTGAAACCAACACATTTCTCAAGGTTTATTTCCTCCTTTTCTCTCGTAACTAAAGCATCTGAGGGCAATTAACGCTCGATCAGACTGCCTAGGAGAACATAGCATTTAATAATTGTGCTGAAAGGACAAATGCAAGAAGAACAAACAATTAGATAAAAAGGGGTTCAAATTCTGGCAGAGAGGCCTCAGATATTCTTTGCTATGTATAAAGATTCCAGCTGCTCTTAACTGAGTTGCATTATCTTTTCATTGCAGATGTTTAGGGATGGGTTTTCTAAATTATCAAGAACAAAAGCATTTTTACTAGAAAAAACAAATGCTATCATAAGAAATATAATTGGTAGTGTGATAAAAGCTTTTGATACTCAAAAATCTGACAGAGTAACAGGAAAAGCACAAAACTTTCACAAAGACATTTAACTGAAGAAAAGGGTGAACACAATGACAGAAACCAATGTATTTCCAGTTATGTTGCCTCTGAACCAAAAATTCTTAAGAACAAATCACTGGGTTGAACGAATATTGTCTGGTGACATATTGGTATTCAATCATGAGTTGTTCATTAACTGTATTGCTACTGCTAATGATAACTAGTTAGCACTAGGAAAGCTATAATGAGAGACTTTGGTTAATGTATGTGGCTCCTAACAGTTTTATAAATCATTCTTGCAAACAGATCAAAGCAGATAGAAGAGTAATGTGACCACACTTAGCTTTATGATGGTTTTTCCTGTCTCTTTAGTTATTGGCAATGTGACCTTCAGCAGAGGGAAAACATCTCATGGATTTAAAACCTTTTTTGTTTGCTATTTTGGCTATATACATGATCTTAAAAGAAAAGCAAAGCCTACACTTAAAATTTATTATCCTTTAAAAAACCACAGGTACAAATGGTAAGCACCAGTGTTAAACTAGGGGTAAGTCTACAAGTATACTTAATCTCATGATAAGTGGAAGCACAGAGCTCCTGGGGGCTAATTTGCTCTGCTTCAAGGTGCTTCGGCTGTATATGATACTGACCAAACTAGCTTATTTAGAGCTGGTTTGGAGATCTTGAGCTATATGCTAGCATGCAATGTAGGTAAACCATTAGTTTAAGATTTATGCTGGTCATTTTATTGCTACTTCTTTAGAAAAGTTCATAAATCTATAAGTATAGATTATGGTTAGGAATGCCCTGTATCATGTGTCTGTCAAGATTCATTTGATGGTGTGTCCACTGCCCATCTTTCTAGAACAGATAGAAGTTGTATTGGAGAAAATTACTGGTAATATAAACTAGCATGGTACACGTGGTTTTACGATGGTAGAACTGCCTTTACCATTTAATATAAAGCTATGAAAAAAATCAGAAATAAAGGACTGGCAAAATTTTTTTATTTTTCCTTTTTCCCATGGAAATTTTTAAATAAACACTCATGTAACAGAGGCTAAGAGACAGAGGTTCAGTCCTCAAGCTGTTGTTCAGTGTCCTCTGTCCTGCAAACCTTTCAGAAGTGTTTAACACATCATATTTATCATGTTAAACACGAGTCAGTGGAGTTTATGTAAAGTGAGGTGAAAGGAATCAAATTGCAGGTATGAGCTCACCATGTCTGCTATACTTTTCCCATGCCAGAATCTACGTGCAGTAGTAGGGAGTTCACAGTAAAGCCTTAGGGAGAGCATAGTTTTTCTACATGTAGGGATGCAGTGTGCTTTCCAGCTGAACAAGAGAGGCTTGTAACGAGACATAGTGTGTTGAGCTTAACAGTTTACTCCTGGCAGAAGGGAATGCTAATGCAGTTGGACTCTTGTGACCATCTCCACGTGGTGTGTGCTGTGCCACGTAGGCAAGGCTGGAGTTTTCCAGCATTTTCCATGTGGTACTGTGTTGATATAGGTCAGCAGAAGAATAATGAGACTGCTGAAGAACAAAAGCTGAAAGAACCAATCTACCTCTTCGAGCACCCTCTAGCTGGAAACTTTAAAATGAAACATCACCAAGGAAGTTGTGTCTGTTTGGGTTGTATGTGGTACAGAGAAATATCTGCTCAGTATATTTCAGAGATGGGTTCTAAACCTTCTTTCTGAGCTGATCACATTTTCTAAACAGAGCTTGCTTGTGTCTTCCTCCCTGAAACTCCTTGTGAGGGAAAAAAAGAATACATTTTATAGGTAATTTTTAATTCCTTTTGCTTTCTTTCTTCCTCACTAAATTAAATAGACAGATGAAGTCCAGAATCTTCATGTTTTCTATTTTTTCCTTTGCCTTTTCTAGCTCTGCAATTTTAAAACTTTGACAATAATGTCAATGTAGTAGAATGGAACTGCTGAGAAAGCTGTGAAGTTACATAACTGGTTTCTGTATTTTTTCCTTTTCTACTTGAAATTCTCCTAGAGGTAAAAAAAATTGAAAAAACACAGTGACAACAACAAAATACACTCCACTGTTTGGTGGAAAACATCCATCCAACCTGGAAATAGAAAATTTCCAGCTTCTAAAAACTGAATCAGGATGAAAGATTTAATTCTAAGTAAATTGAATGCTGTAGTTTCATTACAATTTTCCCATAATTAGTTAAGATAGTTAAATAAAACTTTTCTGGGGGAAAGAAAGGGAGAGAAATATATTTTATCAGTTCCAACATTTAAGGAGCATGCCTTTAACATCATGCTTCTGCTTTTCTCTTTGAATTCCATCTTGGTGTTACAGGAGGTTATTGATACCCTGACCTCGTTTTTGTTTCTTGGAGTACCTAGTGGAAATGATGAAGAAATACAATTAAAGAAGAGTCACTTGATAGTACCTGCTGGCATTTGTTATTTGTTCTGTGTGCGTTTTTGCAAAGTAAAATCTACATTAAGAGTACAGTGGTGTCAGAAATTTCCATTGCAAACACAGCAAAGAATTTGTTTATGAAAAGTGGCAGGCTTTTATATATTTGAATCTATTTAAGTTTCTTGCTTAAAACCAGCTTTGAGACGCTGGCTGCTGTTGTGCTTTGGTCTGCTTCATGCTAAGTTTTAACAAGCAGGAGTCAAACTATAAGTCCTCAGTAGGAGACGCAAGAATAAGGAGCTAGTGCTCAGGCACATATGGGGTAGAACTTATTCCTAACACATGCATTAAGGAGTCTGTAACTTGTGGAAGTTAATTGAAAGTTGTTTTTGTTTTTTTTTTTTTTCTTTAGAGTTCTTGAGTGCCTTTTTTCACCCAGCATCCAAGCAACTTTGTTATGTAACTAAAACAAAGGATTTTTTTTGGGGGGGTGGGGGTAGTACTGTCTACTGCAGGTTGCTTAGACCTTAGTCTCCCACTGAGAGAAATACCTTTGATTCACATGAGTTACAAGCAAACTTCATGAGACGCAGTGACATTTTATTTCTCTTCACAGGCAATCAGTAAAACTGAAAAAGGTCACATTTTGTTTTCAGCAGAAGTACCTTTGTTTCATAATTTAAGGTCAACTACGACTTCTAGCTCCATGCAGAAAGACATGTATATTTTATATCTAGTTTAAAGGCAAAATGTTAATTGCAAGTTCACTAGAGTTTAGAAATTCAAAGTGCACATTTCTTAATGGTTACTCTTCAACAATTTATATATATATATAAATAATTTTACTTCTGTATGATTATTTTCCATCATTGAATCATTCCTACCATATATTTGACAAAATTAGAACAATTGACTATCGATCTCATGAAAAAAAAAAAGATGTAATTTGACTGAAATAGAAAAAGCACATAATATTTAGTTATTGGAGCTACATAAAATGTCAAACCAAAATATGATCCTTTCCTGGATGCAGACTGTAAATTTTGTGTTAAATAGGACTTTCTGCAGTTTCACTGTTCTGGCAGTGAAGGATCAGCTGAATGAGAGACCAGGAAAACAAATGGCAGGTTTTGTTAAACTACCTTGTATTATCTTGCTGTAGTTGTCCTAGCCTTCAGTGAAGATTTTTATTTGAAGAAACTTCATTGGCTACTTTAGAATCTGTAAATCTAAAGTTATTTACTGATTTTCCCCATTTGTGGATCTAGTTGCTCCTGGTGTAGGATATGATTTTATAAACACTTGAACGTAAGAGTGACTTTACAAATACAGAACTAGTACCTTGGATGAAGTTATTCATGTGCAGGGATTGATACTTCTGGATGAGGAATATCTTCATTAACTTCAAGATGGCTAATCAGTGGAAAACTGGGAGAAAAATACCAGTGACCTCATAATGTATTTCACTTTAGAAAAAACCACTTTCTACAAACAGAAACTTCATGCTGAATCCTTATTACAAAATGACACAGTTTACCTTGAGACATACTTTTTTTTTTTTTTTCCTTTGTTGTAGTAGGGCCATAATTCTGACCAAGACTCCTGTAGATCTGAGATGTTTTAAGAGTGAAATCTTTTTTTGGTTATGTACTGATAACTTCATTTGTAAAGGTTAAGGCAGATGAGATGTTCAAGCTGACTCTTATTACATCTTGTAGGATTCATTCTAGGGCTAGACTGAGACTTTTTATGTTGCTCCGAGAATGAGAGGGCATGTAAATACATGACTTTGAGAGGAACTCAGGGAAAAAACAGTAGTTATGAACAGATCCTATGCACTCTTGGGGAACAGTCTGCAGGATACTGTTTACCCTTCCTGCAAAATCTCCGCTGTGTTGCAGAATGCTCTGCAGATTCAAATCTTTGAATGATTCAGATGAGAAATAGGAGAAGGGAAAGGCAAAGAACAAAGTATATTTGCCAATGAGACTTGGAGAGAAGCGAGGAAAATGAGGTAACAAGGTACAGTTAGGTTGTTCCAGATGGGAAAAGACATAGAGTAAATGAGCCTTGCCAGAACTGGGAGAAACTGAAAAGGCTTTTTATTGCCTCATGGGCACTAGCGCTGAGCAACTGGCTTTCCTCCTACTAACTTAGTGCTTTTTATGCTGGCATGGTATAAGTGCAGTTGGTTATCTAAGGTGCAGAAACATGGCAAAGCTGGTCCAATGTGTGGAAGGATTTGAGCACCCACTGAGAAAAAGAGCTTAGTTGCCTTATGGTGGGACCAGGAGCATGAGGCAAATAACTTGTTCCTTCTCCTGGAACTCAATTATTGGTAGGACAGCAAAAAAAAAAGAGAAGAAATATCTTTAGATCTTAAGGAAGTATACTTACTCTCCTACTGCATTCCTGTGCATCTCTCTCTCTTTTTTATTTATTTTTTTTTTCTCTAGGTGGCTGGCTGATATATTTGGTTCCTTCATTATGCACAGACTGAAAGTTGTATGCATCTGATGTTCAGTTTCAGTTATAATTGTACTTCACTGGTGACTCTGAAATCTCCACATTTCTATAAACATTATTTCTGTAGAGCTCATTGTGCTTGAGCTGCTTGACTTGGTTAAAAATAATCTCTTTTAGACATCAAAGAAGAAAAGAGAGTTTGAAAGGTTGTTTGAAAATCTTAGCGAGAAAGAATTCTGTTGCTGAGATGTATATGGCTGATAAGTGTGTCATATTCTTTGTGGCCTGATAGCTTAGTAAATAAAATGCCAGACAACTTAGATCTGCCTCTATAGTTGACTAATTTAGCTCATTTATTCCCCTCTTCACTGACTTCCATCTTTTTCCCATAGGTTGTATTTTCATCATTTAATCTCTGTGTTTCAGACCTTTGATACATCGTCATTAAAAAAGATCCCTCATTTTTAAAGGAAACCTTTTCCATTTTAGGGCCAAATTCTACAAGGTCTAAAATAATAACAGAGAGTCTATAAACCAGTGGACTTAAGCTTTTGGTCCTAAATCTGTTTCACTGATTACAGCAGGAAACCATGAGTGGAGGCTGATTGCTTGAGAAGTTCCTCAGTTTGGGTCACTGCCTTATTTCCCTGGTAAAGGCAATAATAATATATTTGCATAATTCTCCACATTTTTCTTGTGGACTAATCCATGCTTTTGTATTCCCAGTCTAGAGCTTGTTGCTTTCTCTCACAGTTAGACTGGGGTTGGGGAATGAGAAGGGAGGGGATGTTTGAGGCTTTTAAATCGTTTTGTTAAAGAATGAGTGCATATAAGTACAAGAGCTGAAGAATTTGCCCAGAGTATGAGGGGTGCATAGTTACCTTCTTTGCAAGAAGGGATTAAAATCAAACCTTCTTGAAAAGAGGGATTTCCCTTATTTGGCTTCTTGTTCTCTGTGTTGCACTGGATTATGCAGAGGCATTTAATGGTTGCAGAATGTAGTATTAGAGCATAGGGGCAACCAGGTTTCCAAGTAAAATATCAAAAGCTGAGCAGGATAAAACTAGGCCTAGAGTTTAAATAAGAAACTTGAACAGTTTTATTTTCAGTACATTGGAGCATCCTTCCTCTAAATTCTTTCACAGCAGGTTATATGAGTTTATTGACCTATTCATCAGTACACTTATGAGTACGTTTCTTGTCTGCCCCTGCTGTGCTGTGCAGTTTGCAACATGGAGCACTTCATGTTGCACAGCCTCACAAGTGAAAACACCCATTTTCAAGCATTGTTCTAGGATAGTGTCTAAGGAGTTAAGCACTGCAGTATAGGAGTGATGCAGACATGCAGAGAGGGAAACGGTCTCAAAGGAAACAAGTTTCAAATGGAAAGAACTCAGCCTGTTTAGGGAAAATGCCATGATCTTGTGGGCTACCACGTTTTGAGCAGGCACTGCCTAGAACAGCACAATACTGGCACGTAATGGGCCTCCTCCTCTCACAGTATATATTTATATGTCAAAAGCCATCCTTAACTTTTGTTACTTCTCAGCGTATGAAGAGCTTTTCAACAGTCACTTACAATACAGTCTTAAGATGTGCTGGTCATCTGCGGTTCCCTTAAAAACAGAAGGATCAGATCCTCAGCATCATTCTGGATTTTGTTTCTGAGTAAAGAAGAGTTGGGTGATTTCAGAGGGCAGATGTCTCAAACTTTTTCCCCTTTGGATTTGAATCAGTAGTAAAGAGTTCTATTTTGCCACTTTGCCCATGTTGAAAATCCTTTAACCTCATAATACAAGGCCAGATGTAAGATTTCTGTGTGAACACTACCACAGGCACTGGGAAAATACAATTACTTCTGTTTATTTAATTTCTTTAATTTGCAGTCTGACATTTCTCAACTGCACTCAGAGCCAAGATTCACTTACAGTATTAAAGCACTTCTTTATTTTTTCTTTTGTATGAGTGAAGAGATTTTATGGAATGATCTGAGGTTTTACAGATTTTTTTTTTTTTTTTAAATATTAAAATCAAGAAATTATTCAGAAAGTCAGATTTACTCTAAAAATTCCCAAGGAGGGAAAACTTATTGGAGTTTAAGTATCTGCTAATTTTGCTTGAGATTTTGGATTGTTTTTTAATTGTCCTGAAATTGTTTTTTCCTATAGATGCTGAAAAATCCCCTAATACTTTATTTGGCACAAGAACAAACCCCTCTGTGCAATCCCCAAACCCATTCTCAAAACTCAGAGACTTAAAAGGGTCTATGCCATCTGTTCCTCTTCACTTTGGCAGCTCTGACTTGACATCTGGTAGTTACAGAACTAAGTGTGAGCTTGTAATTGGAATTCAGGGATCATGACAGAGATCTCATGTTCCTTGTTTTAATAAAACTTCCCTATGCTATGTAATGTTGCAGAGATGCTATCTGAATACTGGTGCATCCAACATGCTTGTACGTTTTTGATGACTCGTCTAAAGTATGTAGAAAGAAGCAGCTTTACAATGATTTTTGATTTACTTCTTTCAGCCGTGAATAGACCATGCTTTAATGATGACACTAGTTATTTTTGTTGGTGCTATAGCTTCACTATTTCTATAATCCTTCTCTGGATAAACAGACAATATGACTTCTTCCACAGGGAGAGTTCTCAGTTGAAAGATACCAGGATTAATCCCTGAGGAGGTACTGTGTTCATTTGTAGTATATGAAATGGCTGAGAGCCTCTAAAGAGTAAAGCACAAAGTATTTGCGGACTGGCAGTGTTATGAACTATGAAATTGAACCCAGATGCCAATGGAGAAAGGAGGGGAGAGGAAAATAAGAAGCATGGGCAGAAATTGGTTCAAAGATGAAGTTAGCCAGTAGCAGGGGGAGAAAGGAGAAGGTATATATAAGAGAGACTAGAGAATCAGTTAAGGAGTTGTACTTTTTTTCTTCTTTTTTCTATAGGTATGGCTTTCCCTCTCCACTCAGGATTTCTGTCCTGAACTCTTTCTGATGGGCCCTTTTCATTCATTTGCCCTTGTTTTTCTTTGCTTCACCATTGGAAATCATTTGGGGTGTATATCCTTACTTCTGTGAAGAGACAGCGATTTGGCTTTTTGCTTCAGTTAGCAGCTTGAGTTCAGTTCTGCAGGGGATCCTGAGAGTAAACTCGAGCAGCTGAATTTGACTGAAAACCCAGGTTAATGTGCTTCTGCTGCCATTTAAACCCACACTTTTTAAGACGGTTAATAATTTCTAAGAAATTCTCCCCACCCTTTCATCCCTCACTCCTCATGTCCCGGTACCCCTCTTCAGTCAGTGAAACTGAATTAAAATGCCCTCTTAAAGGCAAGGTACATTATGCTTTTTGGAGGATGATGTTTATTTTCCCCTGATTTGTCATGATGCTGCTTTTATGAAAACGGTGTGCTTTCTTTTTTAACAGCTTTTCATTTAATTCAGACTTGGGTTTGTTTATATCTCTTACAGTCTGTTCCCCTGTACGTTACTTATGCAGCTCTAAATTTGAGAGAGAGACATTATCTTGACATTTTATTTGGGCTAGATTTTGAATAAATGTAATTAGACTTTGTCACACTTCTTTTAGACAGTCAACACAAAGTTATTTCTTTTCTCATTGATATAAAAAGCTCTTTTAAAATGGTTCCCTTTTAATTACTCCTGAAGATGTTCATATTTGAATAAGGCTGTAAATGTCAAGTCTTGATGAGTCAGATCTAAAATGTTAGAAAGCAAACTATCTCTTAATGTTCTCACTCGAGCCCAATCCTTGTGAAGTGCCAAGAACTTCCTTGTAGGTGCTGAGCACTTTTTTCCAGCATCAAAGACAGGGAAAACTGAAATTGCCTAGCACCTTGCAACACAATCCCATATCAAACAGCCTGCATTAACCCCAAATATGCCTGATCTCTATACAAAAGAAGCTATGACACTTTTTCAAGAATTAAGTATCTTATTATAATTGATGTCTTCATTTTTGAAAGGCAGAGCCACAGCCAGGTTGCATTTCATGTGTTGGTCCCACATTATTATCTATTTAGACATAAAAATTAAATTAGCAAGAGCTACGCGTGTAGGCAGATGCTTGCATAGAGAGGGGTCGGTGAGTGCATGAAAAGAGAACTATAGAGCTATAAAGGTGTCCTTAGATATGTGTACCCATACTAGCTTTCTTCAATACTTTCTGCTCCCTCCCATCTCTTCTGCCTTAAGCTGCACTGTGGCATGTTAATTAGAACTCATTTTTACTTGGAAAACAGATGTAGCAAACTGTGCTAAGTTGGGAGAAGCAGCAGACCATGGGCCTGATTTTATGAATCTCTTCAGTTTCTTATGCTTCAGTATTCCCAGAATGTTACAGTATTATTTAGATTCAGGAGGCAACCTGGTCTTTCCACAAAATCTTTAATTCTTCTTCCCTCTGTCCCCTTTCTTTTTCAAAGCACCAAGGGTCTTGGGACAGGTCTCCTTTTGCTCCTGCCACCTGACATTCACACTCTGCTGGGGATATCCAGAGGAAGAAAACCTACAGATCCATTCTTCTTCCATAAGCATCGGGTGACGAAGGGAATACTAACTCTCTCCTAGCTTGAATGATTCTACCAGATTCTGTTTTTCTGCGGAGAAAGGGCTTCAGCCTTGTAAACTGCTGGTACAGTCTTTTTTGTTGCTTTTTCTCAAGATTTTCCTTTTGGTTTAACAGTCAGTGAAGGACTGGAAAGGTGGAATTAAGCTCAGGCTCCTGACAGGGGAAAATAGTCTCTCATTCCACTTGCATCTGTCCTTCCACATGTCCCTGGTAATTTTTCACAGCTGACTGGCAACTTCAGAAAGTTGAGCTCATGCAAGATCACTGCAATGTGAAGTAAAGAAATCCAGATTAGTGTTAACCCAATTTGTTTTGTAGCTACGTGACTATTCATGTCAGAGTTTAGAATTCAGCACTAACTTCCTCTCACTTGTTTCTGCTGTGGCTGCACCTCTTCCATGAGTTTAGCATGCTGAGATGTCTGGCTGGAGTTATCTCTACCTTCTGGGCCCCTGCTAGTGACCTCATTATCTCATCAGCTACAGTCTCTGCACTGATTTCCGATCAGAAGTCTTGTTAACATCCCTGTGATAGCATCTTTAGCTTGCTGGTGTGCCAGCTATGAGAAGCTTTACAGCCCAGCCTCTTAGTATTGTGGGTGGGTGGTAAGAAATTAGTTTTTGAGTTTAATGGGTTGACAATTTTCATAATGTTCCCATGCCTGTATTGAAATAATAAATTGTTTGCCTTCTCCATGTTTCCTATGCAACTGTGCTTCTCTCTTGTGTTACCGTTTTACTGTGCCAGCTCGGGTTTAATATGCTGTTCACAGTAACTCTTGCCAAACATTGTTTTCCAGGTGACAGCCATTCGATAGCTTTGCTTCACACCATAGCTTTTGCAGTTGTTCTAATGTTCTGTCCAAGGTGACTCTTAAGTTGCAAATTCTCTTTCTCGCTTTAGTCTCCAAAGCATTGCAGCTATTCTTCCCTTTTAGTGGACCTGTGATTGTGACTTAGACTTTCTAATCAGTGTGTTTCATTTCGTTTATCAACATTAGTAAATTAACAGTTTTCCCAGAGTCAGGGTACCTCCCACCAGCTCAGCATCCATTTACTGCTTCATCCATTTTCTTAGTCCTTCTGACTGTATTTATTATCAAGTTCATTTGAATTAGTTTTGTGACTAGGAGTGCCAGGACATAGTAAAAATCATTCAAAATGATGATGTTTGCCACTTCGTATTGCTGTGCTAGGTTTTAAAAGAAGGAAAGGTAACCTTTCTTCACAGGGTAACAAGTCTGAATTGGAATGGGAATTGTAAAGACAGAAACTTCTAAAAAATTTGAATCAGCGTTCTTTATACAGCCATTAAAGAATACAATAAAGTGAGTGGGGTTCATGGAAATATTAGAGCTCAGATTGTTAAACTATTTGGGCACTCTGACCCAGCAGATGCAGACAATCTCCACGAAATCCTGGGATGATGGGCAAGGTACCACTAACATTCAACAGAGCAGAGACAATACCAGAAAACTTTTGTTAATATTGTCTAGCGCTTCCTGATATACTCCCTGTTTTCAGTTGTTTACAATTCTAGCACAGGATAAACCTTCTGGCTGAAACTTTTCAAGTTTTTTTCTTGTGTCGACTTGAATTTTGAATATTTTTAATCAAAGCTTTCTTACACAGGAAAAAATTATTAATTTTTTAAGATGGAGGAATTAAAAATGGATAGTGTTGCTGATGTCGAAAGCTCCTTTCATCTGTTTGTTTGATTTGCCATCATTTGGTTTAACTACTTCAGTACCTTGCTTTATGTTTATCTACATTACATTTCATCAGGTCCTATGTTTGTTACCGTAAGGTCTTTCCTTGGCAGTCAGCCCTCGCCTTTCATAGCCTGGATTATATGTTTCATTGGCAAACTGTCTCACATGAGGCTTCATCTTCTTTTCCAGATTGTTTATGAATATATGAGAGAGAGAATGGGCTCAGTACAGATCCCTGTGAGATTTCATTAATGACTACTTTCATTAGAGAATGTGACTATTTATTTCTGTCTTGTTTCCTAATTTCTAATGAGTTTTTCCTAACTTTTTAGGTATTTATTTTTTTAACCATGTGAGAACTTCTGTCTCATTGCTTAGCTTCTTCAGGAATGTACAGAGAGGGGACCTTATCAAACAGACTACAAATTTAAACAGTCTGCATGGCCCATTCAAACGCTAATTTGAGTTGTTGAATTGTTTTATTCACCCATGGGACAGTTTTCACATCAGATCGAGCTCTCTGAATGGTTGTTTTGTAAAAACGTGATTTTCTGGACAGAGGAGTCTCCGTCTAAGATCTCCCTGTGATTCTCTGAACCAGGTCTCTGTCCTAGTTTTCTAGCTCAGGCAGCGGTAGTGCTTAACATTGCTACAGCTTTGCCACTGTCTCAAATGGGTGGTCTATTTGGAGTTCTGAAACCACTGCTAAATCTTGGTTATGTGTATGGTTGGACTCCATGCGCCAACAAGACCAAAGATTTTTCTGCTTGAGAATGTTGTTTGAGACCATGCAATCTTCCTGCTGGTCTGGATCTCCTTGCTCTGTGTGTGTACATACATATTTAAGTATATATTGCAGTGAAGAGCGATAGGGATGACTGCATTTAAGGGCCAATTTATTCTGACTGGAGTGAGATACGGAGAACACTGTAGTGCTGGGTCAAAGAAGCTCCACACAGCATGATCTGGTGCAGATATATCAGTGTGTGTCCTCAAGGCTGTTCCCGCAAGTCCCCATGGCAATGAACCTGAGCTAACAGTCTGCCACTTCAGTGATGCTACAAAACCATGGATAGGATGTTTCTGGTTCTGAAACTACTTTAGTCCTTCCTAGGCTGGGGTTCTCTACATAGCACTCAATTTTATTGTGGAGATATGCACAAGGACTCCTGGAACAGCTCCCAAAGGTGTTATGTTACATTTTGTTCCATAATGTCATGCATCAAACATAATGTAATTTTCTGTCACAGAAAAAGGTGATTTATTCTTCTGTATGTCCTTCTAAGGTTAAAACTATGCCTACAGAGAAATTCATACAGGTCTGTGATGCTAAATTTCATCCATGTCACACAGCATATCTTGCATTAATCCTCCATTCACAGGACAGATTTTATTGTTACAACAACAGTTTAGTGCAATATTATGTGATTGTTCAGCTGTGTTTTATCCTAACATCAGTGTTTTCTCTGACATACTCTGTTTCTTCTAATCACCTGAAGAAATTAATTCTGAAGCCTTTAATATACTTACATAAAAATACATAGAAGTATATATAGAATACAGCCACGTGAGGAATTTTAAGTGCAGTAGCTCCCCATTTTCCTGCTCATTCTCCATACATTTTAATGCCAGTATAATGAACATGAAAGACAAAGCGATTTTTCACTGTCAGAGACCTTATAAGTCAATTAATGGAAGGAATTCTTCAGAGAAAGTTACCAAATACATTTTAGGGTCAGCTGTGGATAGGTAGTTGTCAGTAGATGTAAACATAGAATGACAGACCTCTGAAAAGGTCTGAAAACAAAAGTAGGAGTTCACATCTTTTATATGATAGAGCAAAGGATTTGATGGAATAACTTATTTACTTCAGTTGGGTTTCCAGAACTGACATTCATAGGAACACAGTATGGTCTCATCAGGACTCAAGTCCTGATTATCTTTTATATGTGTAGAATACAACATGGAGAACCACAGCTCTGGTCTAGAGTGTAATCCAGGTATTCCTGAAGGGCAAGAACTCGGGTTCTGGAATTCAATTTTTAAGCATGATAGAGACTGTTAGCTGTGAGTGAAAAATATATTAAAGCATTTCTTGAGATGATGTCAGGTTAAGCTGTGTGTGCAGACACAGCCAATGGGAAAGCAATTTTCAGTGTTTTTTCTGAATAAATGGTGTAGCATCTGTCATTTTCCTAGCCAAACTCTGGTAAAATACTTGAAAAAATAACCTTTTTTGGGGAATACCAAATCAACATGAATTCTGGACAACTTCAATAAAGTGAATTCCATAGTGACTAAGCAGAGAAAGATCATTTCTTTACAAAGAGGATGTGCTGGGAGGCACTAGCTGTTGTAAAGGATGTTGCTTTGTGCAGAGTTGTGCAATTACTCGCCCAGAAGAGACTGCTGCCCTTAAAAAAACGTACTCTTCTGAATTGGGAAATGATCAAAAAAGGTTCTTTTAAATTAAAAGCTGGATTGATTTGTTATTGCACCATAGAGCATACATCTTTCCAGAGGCATGTTTTCCTAATAGTTTTCTCCTTCATATTTTAATATTTGGTATATATGAAGTTCATGAAGGCATATTTGTGTTAGAAATATACCAGCTGTCAGTCTGTATTTTTTTAAAAGAGGAAAGCTTATTGGGTTCTTTTACATTTCTTCCTGTAAAGCAGTTTTCCAGCATTTTACCAGCCTTTCATAATTCTCCAAGCTTTCAGCATCCTGTTCTAAAATATGGGCAACAGAACTGCCACTCAGTATAGTTCATTGATGCTGGACATCAACACATAACCATTTTACTGCTCACTATTCTGTTGTTTGTGAGACTGACATTCACATTAGAAACTCCTGTTGAGGTGTTCCTGACCCATTATTTGGAAAAAAAATCATTTTAGTATCTGTCCTAGTTTCAGCTGGGATAGAGTTAACTGTCTTCCTAGTAACTGGTACGGTGCTATGTTTTGAGTTCAGTATGTGAAGAATGTTGATAACACTGATGTTTTCAGTTGTTGCTAGTAGTGTTTAGATTAATGTCAAGGATTTTTCAGCTTCTCATGCCCAGCCAGTGAGAAAGCTGGAGGGGCACAAGAAGTTGGCACAGGACACAGCCAGGGCACCTGACCCAAACTGGCCAACGGGGTATTCCATACCATATGACGTCCCATCTAGTATAGGAACTGGGAAGTGGGGGCGGGGAATCGCCGCTCGGGGGACTAGCTGGGTGTCGGTCGGCGGGTGGTGAGCAATTGCACTGTGCATCATTTGTACATTCCAATCCTTTCATTATTGCTATTGTCATTTTATTAGTGTTATCATTATCATTATTAGTTTCTTCTTTTCTGTTCTATTAAACTGTTCTTATCTCAACCCGTGGGTTCTGCTTCTTTTTTCCCCGATTTTCTCCCCCATCCCACTGGGTGGGGGGGGGAAGTGAGTGAGAGGCTGCGTGGTGCTTAGTTGCTGGCTGGGGTTAAACCACTACAGTCTCCCTTTTATTTTGAGCATGGTCACCATTTCTATGAGATTGTCTGACATAAATGTTTCCTAAACATGTAATTGCTTTTGTTTTGCAAGTGTTAGAATAGTAAGCAAGCTTGATGACATGGTATGCTATTGTTATTTAGTGGTTTACCAAACACTGGCGTATATACACTTTTGTTAAAAGTAGTTGTATATCTACATTTGAATCTTAATTATTGTGTTGAATAATATCAAGCCTGAAAACAAACCCTGAAGAGTGCTACTATCATACTGAGTTATAAGACAAATGACAAAAGCAGCTACTTTCTGACACCTAAATATTGAACAGTTCTCAGTTTATTTCATGTAGGACAGATTGATCTTTTGTAGTGCTAACTCTTAAACAAGATCGTTGCCAGTTAGGGAGGTTCAAACATCTTTCCAGACTATTGTATCTACCCAGTTATCTTTATCAGTCTTGTAGTCTCATGCCAAATTTATCAATTTATAAGACCTATCTTCTGTAAAATAATTTTGGCCAGCATAAATTATTATTCTCTATTTATTAATTGAGTTTCATATCAACTCTTCTTTATTTTTTCCTTGGTTTAATGGCAGGCTAGCAAACCTATAATTACCTGGGTGAATGGCATTACTCGTGTTGAGTGTCAGCAGAGCACTAGCATCCTTCCAGGCTTCTTGAATATCTCTGCAATTCTGAAGCCAAAAATATGCGCATCCAGCTGTTTTGGGGTGTAAATTAACAGGGCCTCAATTTAAGAAGTATCTATACTTCATAGGGCTGTTTGACATTTACAATTACTAGTGAACTGTAACTCACTTCAGCGTCTTCTTTTGAATACCTCATTCTGCTTCCTTTTTAAACACATAAGAGAAAATTAAATACTTACTTTTACTTTCCTCATTATTGTGAATATTGAAAATCTATTTAATGGTGAGGCTATACCATTATTACAATATGTTTTTCTATAAGTATACTTTAAAAAGCTTTCACTCTTATTTGCTTTAGCTTTGCTAGCTATGAGTCTTCCCAGATATTAACTTTCCTAAACATTTTACTCCTTTTTCATTTGATATATAAAGATATATATATATTATTTCAAATATTTTAAAAACTCCTACCTTCATTGAATATCTCTCTTAAGCAGCTACATACATGTAGTCACATCTTTGATTATTTTCCTTCAAATTAATGGTCTTCAGATTTAGAAAATTAGCTCTATTGAATAACCTAGTTTGCATTGGAACTGGGGTCTGTCTGCTGTTATGAAATTTAAATCATGTTGTGATTACTGATTCTTAGATATCCACAAAGTTTCAGTCCAGCGATTAATTAATCTTTGTGTATTGTGTGATTCTGAAAACAATTACGTCATGCCTGGTACAATGCCATTTGCATTAGAAAATTGTCATCTGTATTATTTAGCTAAAACAGTTTCAGATTTTGGATTCAATTATGGAACATGGTTAAATTAGTCATGCGGAAGTGTTTTTGATAGAAAAAACAAAGTCTTGAGACCTGAGCCAGGCTGAGATGGAAATCTGAGTTCTGTGCCATAAATCCTTTTCAGATTTTGAGGTAATAAACTGAACATAATTTTTGCTTATGCCTGGAAGTGTCTAAACTCAATAAATTGATATTTTATTGTGTTTTGAAAATATGATTTATAAGTGTTTAATTGTCTTAAATTAAAATTATATGAAAGCAACTGTGTATTAACTGCTTTTGAAAGGTGCAAGAGTCACAAAGGGGAAAACAAAATATAAATATCATAGGAGGGATGATGCTAAAAGTATATTAAAAGTATTTGTTGATTTTTGCATGTTCCCTTAGAACAATTGATTTGGATGCTTATGGTTCCCATAACAACCAGATACATGTTTGAAGTTTTTTAATTCACTTAGCTGAGGTCTGTTACGTTCACTGTTTGTGACCTCTGCATATGGCCTTGTTCCAGGTCTCATTCACCAATCACTCATCTGCTGTTGTCAGTCTGTGAAGCCAGAAAAGGTGAGGATAACCAGAGATTACCTCCAAGTCACTGAGGGATGCTGCTGACATTGGGTATAGACAGCTTTTTAAGGCATTGTCTGTATAGGTGGATTTATTGAAGCATGCAACGTGTCTGAAGAATGGGAATTTTTGACAGCATACCAACTCTTTCATATCCCTAACCACTGTAGTGTGCTTAACATCTCAATTATGTACAAAGTGAGCAGTGAAATAAGCCATGATGTTTTCTTGGTCTTTTATGTAATTGAAACAAAACATGTAATGGCAGAGTCTAAAAAAATGTGTAGGCAGAGTGAGTTGCCCATTCATAATAAACTTTATTGGTTTGGATGGCACATTCCAAAAGAAATCTTTGTGATAGCAAATCCACTGAATTTACTAAATTTAATAGATCTTACAAGCAATTCTAGATTCCATTAGCATGAAAAATGTCATCTATATCAAATACCTTCAAAACAACTCATTCAAGTCTCTTTCTTCAGTGCCTGTTTTTCCTGTGGAATAATTTTTTATTTGTCACTGCGGTCCTCTGCTTAATACAAAGTGGATATTAGATTGAGTTGAAACACTTCTGTAGTGAAGGAAAGGCTCAAGACTCTATCAAATGACTATTGATACTTAAGAATTGTTAAGAGACAACCTTGAGTACTCTTTGTCTTCTGAACTATTGTCCAAAGCAGTCACCACTATAAGAATAATGAGCACTGCTGATTTTGTCTTGACCTCCTTCACAGATCTGGTTTAACTAGAAAGACCAAAGCCAACAATAGAAAAAGAACTGTGACAGGATTAAAGAAAAGGCCACTCTGTCATTGATATAGAGGCAATTCAGCTGAAACAGGGCCAAGATAAGAATGTCTCTCGAGTTACTTAAGTAGACTTCATTTGTAGTAACAGCTTTAGATAAGAGAACCATACACACAGACTTGTTTTTAAAATCCCTTTTTTCTCTTACACCTGTTTTTAAAATAATACTAAAAACCCCCACTTTGTTATATAAGAAGAGGAAAGTTTTTCTTGCCTATCACTGTTTATGTTCTGGATAGAAAAAAACAGTAGTGGCAGTATGCACTGAATCCTAGGGACTGTTTTAAGAAGAAGAGAACACAAAAATGGTAAAAGCACAAGGTCTAACTCCTGAGTGAGTGAACTCAGGGAGACCAGTCAAAATTTCAATAGCTTTAAAAGATATGCACTGTACTATATGTTACACTCCAAATCATGATGGAGTTTGTATTACTCTACAAAGCTTTGCTATCTGTAAAGCTTGTTCCCTTCCCAGATCGTAAGGAAACAATAAAAAATGTTGTGCCTTAAAAAAGAGTATGGATAGAACAAACCCTAAAATGGATGTAATATTTCCTGCTCCTCCTCCAAGGACCCTCCCCGCTCTTAAAATCTTCTACATTGAATCCATATTTTCTTTCCCCATCTGCTGGGTTTGGCAAACCTGCCTGAATTCAATATTTCTAGATTGCACAAGAAAATAATGAAATAAACTTAAGCCCGTTCTGATAAGTGTGGGAAAGTTGGTGCAACCTGCCTGGATTTCCTTATGAGTCAGAAAATCTCTACTAAATAAGAGCCATGAAATATTTTGCTAACATGAATGGGACGGAATCATAAAGTTAGAGCAAATTGCAGCAGCAGAGTATGTACATGTAGCTAACAAATATAGCAGCTCTTCTTTCAATAACTTTGTCAGAAATCCACCCACTCCTTTCTCATTGCACAGCAGGGGTACCCCACAGAAAGCAGTCCCTCAGCTTCACATCCTCTGTACAGCAAACCCTTCTTTCTTGGACCAATGAGTAGGAGTAGACCAGGTTCCTCAGTGCCTGCCTGTTGCCAGGTCTAAAGGAACTTTTTCTCAGTTCCTCTCATGAAAAGGAGAAGGGCAAATATTTGTCATTACAGCCATGGGAAAATAGGGTTGATACTGAATTTCCTTGTAAATATATCATTCCAGGGCACAAACCCATTTCTGAGTGTGTAGCATGGTAGCAGAAGTGGACAGCTTGTGCAAAGGCCCCTCAGCTCTCATTTTGCCCTGGTCTTTGGCAGAAGGGGACCACACTGGGCTCTTTAGATCTATTCTTCCTCCCTGCGTGAAGCTGCAGCCATTCATTAACCCCAGGATAGGGGTGGGAGCAGACACAGACCTTCTTGGTGAAGGGAAAAATCCACCAAAGACCAAGAAAAAATCTATTTCTGTAATCATCTAGTCTATTGCAACCACAGGAACAGTGCTTGCAGTGAAGCCTTGCTGTGATGCCTAGTTTTTAATACGTCTCAATATCCCCTTACAGCATCATAAAATGTCTGGACAGAAAACCACATTCTACTGCCCTGGAAGGTTTGGTTTTGGCACAAATCTTGTTCTCTACTTCATTAGTCAAAACAAGGATTTTTAAGATGGCAGCTGCTTCCACCTATCAACAATTAACACACAAGTATACTTAGGGGAAGCCTGGGGTTATTCATACTGCCAAACCCTGGCATAAAAGATGGCGAACTATTGTTCTTATTGTTAAAGGAGATGTCTAAGCTTCTCCAGGGAATTTTTCAGAGCATTTAAATCAGCTTCTGTTTTAAATTGCCCTTTGGAGGAAACCACCTCTTCTATACAGAGAGCTGAAGGAGCTAAATACAAGGAAATATCGAAACTTACTGTACCCCGTTGTTGGGTAATTATCAAATGATTTTCACTTGCAGTACTGACTTCAAAGAGCTGTTCTCATTATACAGCTAGTGTCACAGAAATGGGGCTTTGTAATCATGCAAACTTTTTTCTCCCAGGTAAATTAGTACTTTATATTATTGAATTGGGCTTTTGAAATCCTTTGGGCTTTTAAATTCCTTTTTTTGAGTTGGGGTTTTGAATTCCTTTTATTTGATTCAAATTAGCTGAAAAGGAATACTTTAATGTGAACATTTTGGTGCAAGTTTATTAAAGCTGTATTCTTAGAGGCATTACCTTAAAAGGGGTTGTAAACATTTACAGTACATAGCTCGGAATTAGCATAGCTGAAGTGGGAGTAATTTTTCATTTTTATCACTCTCTGCCATGCCTCACTTACCTACTAAGTGCAGTCTGTTCAGTGCAGCCTTGATGGATGAAGCAACATACTTGTAAATAACAGATATATTTATATTGCTTGCTGATCGGGAAAGAAACACATCACTGCCACAGCCATGTGTCCATAGCAGCTTTAAGACTCTGCCAGTACTCTCAGGTCAGTTTTTCAGTTTGTGCCCAGAAAGTTTTCAGTTTTCATATATTTACGACATGATGGAAAATAACAGGGCTATAAAATGACACTGAAGTTAACTTTACTATTGACTTTTCTGCTTTTTTACTGTTCTCTATTAAAACTGTTTTCATGTTCTACATAACAACGTGGGAAAGCTTGGTTAGGACAGAATTTAAATCCAACTCCTAATTTTGTATTTAGAGGCTCATCAATATGTATTTACATGTCAATAACCTCTGTCAGTTGTCTTAGCCCAGTGAGAGAGAAATCTAGAGGTCACTCAATCAGAAAACCTAGATCCATTTGCAAAGGCCAAGATCTTCAAGGCTCTGTGAGTAATTACAGTTTACTAAAATGTAGATTTAACAGTCTAAAATATGAGGGCTACCTTTCAGACATACTAAACAACTTCATATTTTCATTCACTGCTAAATAATGCAAAACTGTTGACTGAGACCTTCAAACTGGTAAGCAATTAAGAAGGAACTGCAAAATGTTATACAAAATTCTAACTTTTTCTAAGTTATAAATTAAGAGGTGGAAAACCACAAGAGGAAAGTTAATCCTGAAACATGCATATATGCAATTTCATGTTTGACATATTTCTAACTAGAGAAGTTGACTGAGAGAAGAAAAAACAGAATTTTCCCAGTGAGAAGGAAGACTTGTATTCTATTGCTCATTTTTCCAACACACAACTTTTGAGGAATAAGACTACAAAATCAGATTTTTCTTATATATAGTTCATAGGTAGCAGGTTTTGACATCTTCAAAATCTGCTGCTGATTTCATGGAATCATCAACTGAATTTTGTAAGCAGTTTTTTTTCTCTGTGTACCTGCAAAGAAGTGCCCATTTTCCAGCTTAGGAAAAGAAGGAAGAAGAAAACTTTTCTACTAATGGCAGTAATACAAGCTCACTAAAAGGGGGATGAATGCTCTGAGTGGGGTAGATGAATGCTGTCTGGATCAAAGAGTAGACATCTGTACTGTGCTGGGGTGGGGAATGGGATATGCACACATACAGCTGTCTGTAAATGCCTGGGCTTGCTAGGAGAGTGTGTCTTGCTCTCCGCTGGTGACAGACCGAATCATAGCACAGCTGGCTGCCCTAAGGAAGTATTCTTCAGCCAATATGAGGCTGTTCTTTGAGTTGAGAATAGGTGATCTATTACATTAATATATTTCCTTTAAGACTATGGGCCAATGTCTTTCTCTAATACATTTCTAGACAAATGTAAGGAAACAAAGACTCTTACCTGACTGGGTTTTCTGAACTGTGTTGGCGGTCTAGCCAACAGCTTGCAAAGGAAAGGAAATGCTGAAAGAGCCTTTGAAATAGACGTCTCCCCAAGTTGTCCAAAGACTTCAGGGCATTGGGCCTATTGGCTTAACAATGGAGACCTGTACAGTGGTGGGTATCAAATTTGTCATGGTTCTAACTACACTGTCTGTAAGATTGAAATAGTCCCTCAGCTTTGCTACAGAGTCCTCTTGGAAGAACCTAGCTGGCCTCCCACAGGGAAGGAGCAGGGAGTCCAAAAGAAACTGTAGACAGAGTCCTCTGTTTTGACTGGGAGGTATGGCCAAAGGAAGAGAGTCTGGCTGCAAGCTGGTAGTGAGACAAATGTAAAGCCTGAGGACTCTTATTGTTGGCTTGATCTGGAGTACTGAGGGGTGGACTGGATCAGAACCAAGGCCAAATCTGTGTTTATCTTTGACCCATTGGGACAGTTGGCCTGACAGTTCCACAGTCTATTTTCTTTGCACTTTCTTGTGCCTCTTGTTACCTCATGGTGTTATTTCAGGTGTCTTCTTGCTTCCTTCTTCCAGGCAGTGCAACCTATGCCTTATCATCTAAATTCTTCACTGCAAGTCTTGAGGGCCCCTGTTGTCTTAGAGTGGGGTAGGGAAGACCACCACGGAGATAACTTTTCTTCAGAACATGGCAGTGATATACCAGGAAGCAATTTCAGTGGCTATTTTGTGCTTCCATACTATTGGGATTTCTGTCTTGGGAGGAAGTCTGTTACTACTCATTGCTTTTTAAGAACCTCTCAGAAGTTGAGGGGTTTGCCTGTTTTTCTTTTTTTTTTTTTTTTCCTCCCCCCGTTTAAAGTAAAATCCTTTTCTTTTCCAGGTGAAATTTTATTGATCAGAATGGTTTGATGCTTTACCTTCAAAGAGCAGTTGATGTCCTCAGAGATTTTTGCTTTCAGCAGTAACAGGTGTGAAATTTCCCACTTTATTATCACATTTCAACAAAAAGATCTCTGGACAAAATGTCAAATTGTTGATCTCTGGGGTATTTCCAATTTATGTTTGGATTAAGAGCTTGGTTTGAAGCAAATCTGCTCATTCCCCATTTATGGTTTGGTTTGCACTTTGAAGCAGTCTCAGTTGATCCTTTCAGTATCCTTTTTGGCTTTCTTTTGGATGAAACTGAGTTGAGAGATGTGCTCCAGGAGTGGCTTCAGATGCAAATTGTCATTCAGTCCAAGGGGCCAGGCTAAAGTTAGCCCAAAGTTTAAAAAGCAATCCCAACTGCCACTGGAATGAGTATAGTACGGACATTAAATCCTTATCACCAACTATTTGGCTTTACAGGTCCACTGTGACTTGTCTGCATTATTGTCTAGCTGGACATAGCCTTCATGAGACTCTGTGCTGAATAAACAATGCTTGCACCACTGAAAGAATATCCTGACAATCTGGTCATATTTTACTACAAGTAGATTCCAGATCAATGTGTACCTGTACCAAAAAATCCAATTGAATACCTGTATTAAAATATAGTTGTATTTGTACTGTAACATAAAAGCAGTGAGAGTGCATTTAGTTGGTATTTTATAGAAGGAAATGTTTAATAGGAATATGTTAATATGAACATTGATATATTTTTCTGCATTGCTCACTGTAGTCTTTTAAATTAGTGGTTCATTGTGATGAGTTTTAAGGTAATGTGTCTTATTAACAATGGAGCATCTGAAAGTTTTAGGTTCATAAAGGGTTTATAATTAAGCCATGAAAATTAATTTAGCCATTTATAATGGATTGTTAATTAGTTTGCTAATAGGGCTGTCACTTCCAAACTCTCTGCAGAAGGTGAATATTAGGTTAGTTCTGTCTCTTGAGGTTTCAGGAAGGCTTATGACATTCCTTATGAAAGGTATTACTGTCCACATTTTTCTTGTGAAGAGAACTCTTTCCTGCCAAATGTTTAAGGATTATTACTGTGAATGCTGATGATTTCTATTCTGCCATGTCTGCTTTTTGACATAATTTCCTGGGTAATCAATGACTTTTTTCCCCCATGTGGCATTGATTACCTCAAATATTAGAACGAAATGGAAGTAACAAAAAATCCTATCTAAATGCTGGAATAACCTTAGTGTGCCCCGAGCTTGGAGTATACCAAATACCTTCTAAAAGAAGAAGAATTGATCCTCTTCAGAAAGAATATATTCCAGAAAAGAAGTTACCTTTATTACAAAGATATTTGGTGTTAAATATTATGCCAGTAGTACTAAATCCTGAAAATTACAGTGAATGTTAATTCAGGCCTATTTTGCATGGAGGTCAGAGTGTATACAATGTAACAGTAGTTTTCTGTATGTTCCATCTATAACTAAGCCCTTCAAAATGACAAAGTGAGATGCTGCTTCTAAAAAAAATATCATTCTGGTCTTTGTATAATAAAAGTATTCCCCGCCCCCATCTCCCCTGTTTTTTGGTGAATGCTATCTCTGGTGGCATTAATGTGGTGGTATAGCTGTCATCACTTAGACCGAACAGCTGAGGCAACTGACAGTTTAAAGATTTCTGATTGATGATCCAGGCTTCTTCAGACTCAATCTGCTATTATGCTGCTTTTAGGTGCATTTGGATAAATTAACTCTGCCACTGTAGCCTCTAGAAACTTTATAAAATCTACAATTAAAACATAAGCTCTACAGACTCTAGTTATAGACCAAGATTTTTTCTTCTGTAGTTAACTTCAGCTTGTTAAATCACATGCATTGGCTTAATCCAGCCCTGGGCTATGAGATAAACTCAAAGTCCAAGTGGTTCCAAGTCTGTTGAGGTACAGCTAGC
This sequence comes from Aquila chrysaetos chrysaetos, assembly GCF_900496995.4. NCBI lineage: Eukaryota > Metazoa > Chordata > Aves > Accipitriformes > Accipitridae > Aquila > Aquila chrysaetos. The sequence goes on from NC_044005.1 coordinate 27,851,998, forward strand.
AGATGTATTTGCATTTTTAATACAACTGTAAATTGCTTTGCCTTGTGGTTTTGTCAAAATAACAGTTACATTTATAATCTGTGACCATAAGGAATTGCTCCAGTCAGATTTGATACCTGAAGATTCCCTATGTGGGTTTAACCTTGTATTCACTTAGTGTAAGATCAAAGAATGAGGCATAAATATATATACTGTATAAAGGATGTCACTGGAATGAAATGGGAGATTCTCCAAAGCAGGGAGTCATTCTAAGTAAGAACTATACTAAGGAAGGAAAAGGAGGGCATGGACTACCATTAGGGTTGGTTGGTGGACTGACTTTAACAACAGAATTTCAAACATTAAGCCTGTCTAACCAACAACGTTCAATTCCACCTTATTCACTTATCATAATTATTTTACAGACACGTAAATGGACCACTGTCTGTGTCATAAGTAGGTCTGGTGGCAGAGGGGAGAAAGTAATCAGTGTCATTTCTCTTGTTTCTGTACTTACTCTCAGTCCTGCCCTATTCACGGTATTTGTGCTTTATTATTGTCATGGCTGTTTGAAACTGGGGGAGAAGAAATTCCTTAAGCATAAAATGGAGAAAATTTTAATGGATTTATTTTCAACAAATAAAATACATTTATTCAAAGTAAATCAAATACATCAGGTTCTATAGAAGTCTCAGTGCAAATTTATTAACTTCATAGGGATTAATAAATGTAAGGAGTGAAAAGCCTTCCAGTATTTTGAACCTACTTTCTAAGGCTACACTTGTTACTAGTTTTGGATTCTTTGCATAAGGGAAATATTACCATTTTAGAAATTAATTTCCCCATTCTGCTTTTATCTTAAAAGTATTATTGCTTTGTAAATTGCTTTTCCAAAGATTTCTGTAGTCCTCACAGAAGGTAATGTATCCTTGAATTCTTTATTGGTTTCTGAAGAAATAGCCTGAGAAGTAGGTATTTCCTTCAATCTTTTTGTTAATACTAAATACAATCAAACACAATGACATGCAGAGTTGTAAACCCATGAATTCAGGGAACTAAACTTACCATAAAGTTCACTTACAAATGAAAACAAATGTAGGTTTCCAATACTCTGGTTTTCAGGGATGATTCTGGGGACAGCTGAAGAAAAGAAATATATTAATAATTCTAATATCACTTGCAATAGAACTAAGCTTGTGTTTGGTTTTTTTTGTTTATTTTTTGTTTATTTTAAATGAAGGTTTGTTAAAATGTATGGGATAGGACTGATTATTTCGTAATTTGATGAAAATCCTTGAAAAAGAGCTGAAAAAGATGCTAATGAAAAATTCAATGTCCCTTCATCTTACTGTGATTAAGAAATCTCCAGTCTCCAGATCTCATGCTATTCAGTGACAATAAGCCAGCTGGGTTGTTAAATTATTGATATTCAAGGTGGAACCTTAATCCACTTTATTTTCTGGCCTATTAAATAAATGATAGAGAATACTAAGGCACACAAATTCAGGTTTGCTAAAATTCTTAAAAAGCTTCAATTAGCTGTTAGTATAGATCCGTTTTAAACTTATTCATTTAGAAAAATTTACGTGTTAAATAAATCTAACAGATTAGTAAAAATCTTTATAGCGACAGTTGTTTAAGATGATGTGGCAAGAAAGAAAATAGTTACACAAATGAATAAGAATTCTAAAACATGGAAATTATAATCAGTAGTTTGATATAGTTTGGATTCTTTCTGGATTATTATTTAGCTGAAATCTGCTAGCCCTGTATTTCTGTGATAAGAAGGCTTTAAACAAAGTATTGTTTACTCAACCAAAATGAGGAATGCATATTACACGTATTACACATGCAAAATTTAATGTATATGTATGCTTGTTTGAATTACACATTTATGCCTTGCCATAGCCAGAAGCATAACTTCCCCAATGTTCTCAACATTCCCATTTTTAAAATTAAGGCACAGTGTATTTGTGAGAAAGTGAATATATTTGCATTGTGGGAGAGGGACTTTCTGTGTGCTCTATGTTTGACACTGATGTGCCTCATTTCCAATCTCAGTCAGAAAACTCTATTTAAATAATTAAGGTAGCTTCCTACCAAAAGTGAGGGGAATGTGTGATTAGAAAGGGGTGAAGAAATGAAAAACTATGGGGCGTGGAAAGTTTTGCCCTTTACTTATTTCTTGTACCTGCTTTTATTTCTATCATTGCTTTGCTTGCAGATGCTAGATGTTCATAATCTTTTTACACCTCCTTGCTTCATATTCTGTATGTCCTTTTTCATAAGAGAAGTCAGTGGCCATTTGGAGTCTTGACTACTTTTTTTTTTCTTTTACACAGAAATACTTGGTCATCACAGGTTCTCCTACTCTGCAGTAGTTCCCCTCATAATGTCCATTATGTCCATAGACAGGGATGAATGCAGTTGTAGTTAGCTATTTTACTTCCAGGTTCAAGCTTTTTTTCATTTAGCACAGTGGCCAAAAACCTCTGATGGCTTTCTTCATGGCCACATTATCAGTGATGCTCTTGCCACAGACACAAACAAATACCCATGTAACAGCATTCATACTCTGCACCAGAGATTTCTGTCCTCCCATACAACTTGTGTGGTATCTGTGTTGTAGTCAGTGGTCCCTACTGCCTCAAAAGCTTTTGCTCCAAAATAGAGTTTAACTACTGCTTACATCTGTGGTAAGTGAAAAGTGACTGTCTTACCTACACCTTCAATGAGGTTTCACCTAATCCCAAAATAAGAACATTTTCTTCTAGTGGAAGAAAACATAATATGAAAAACACTAAAGTATTAGGCATTATACTGAAATTAAGTATGGCATACTGAGACTTCAATGTTTATATCCCACAGCAAGTCAAAATGCCTTATATTTTAAGGCATTGGATGAAAAGCCTTGCTGAAGACCCAGAGTATGAATGTAGCTCCACAGCAATCCTTTCTATACATGGTCAGCAGAGGGGAAAAATTCAAATCCTGCTTTGATTAGGCTAAAACTTATTTGCTATGTGTTTTTTCATAGTCGCTTAATTTTAATTGCATTAAAAATGATAAAATTTAAACCTTAAAGTAGCTTCTCCTGTCTTGTCAGCTGTTGCGCAATTCCTGCAGAAAAAGGACAGAACACTGCATTGTCCAAAAGAATTTTAGTAAGTTATTATAAAGATAGAAAGTAGCTGTTTTCACTGTAACCTAAATACATAGTTATGTAAGATTTTTAGGCTGCTAAAATGGAGATACTTTCATCCATCACTGAAAACATGATGAAAAGGTACCACATAGCTTTTAAATCCTTGTGAGTATCAGGCATGAATTTAGGAGGAAGGCTAAGAAGGCACTTAGAAGACTTTAGTCCAGAGACTGAGCTATCATGGACTTTGGGAAGGGGGTCACGGTGTTATGAAACAAAACATTAAGGAAAGTAAATGGTTTATATTATCTTATATTCATTCATTCATTACTCTCTGTCACACCACTTCTATATCAGGCATCTAATTTCTCTCCAATATTTTCAGAACTCCATTACAAGGTCAAAAAACCATCTGTATCTGAATTCTTCCTAGGCCATCTGCTATAAGCTGGGACATAAACAAGGTATTTCTATCTACCCAGGCCCAATCTCTTTTCAAATCCTCTCTAGTAAGTCTTGTACATTTTCCTTATTCACATGCAATTTGACAGAAAGATGCTTTCAGCCCTTTTTGCGTCTTTCTGCCACTTGATCCACCACATTTCTCCTGTGGCAGATTCTTTGGCTTTGTCCTTTGTATTTGTCCCAGATATTTTCATCTTCTTTTCTGTAAAAAGACTGGCAGGGTTTTTTGAATTCTCCAGATCATCTCTGCACTTGTTTTTAAATCCTTTTAATACCTAATCTTCCTCCTGAGGCACTTGCTTTGGGAGACATTTTAGATATGCCTGCACTACCCTAGATTATAAAAATCTTATTTCCTATTGTAAAGATTAGCTTTCACACTGCCATAACAATGAGATGGGCAATATTACTCACTAACCTAACCAACTGTATCTCTACAATTCTCCCACTAACCCACCTCTCCTCACTATGTCAGTTGTGCCTGGAGAGGATGGGGCATGGTGACCTTGGGTTCTGCTCCTTCCATGCACCACTCAGTAAAACTGGCAGTGCAAGGGAAGGGGAGGAAGCTGCGCTCATCATGGCTTTTGCTGGATTGAGTGTAAGTGGAATGAACAAGCATTTATGAAGGATTTCTTTTTGTCCCTTCTCTGAATTATTAATTTCTGAACTCACTGAATTGTTTAACATTTCTATCTTCTAACAAAGGAAACAATAGCTAGAGGCATGTAATGAGGATATTTACAGTAATCCATCTGTAAATACAGCAAGTGTATGGTATAATCCATTTGAATTTAGAAGCAAAAGATGGATTATTTTCATGCTTCATTTACACATGTGTTTATATACAGCCATATTATTTTTATTTGTCACGGACAATAGAGACATGGGATCCTTTTGTATAAACACTTATTAGTAAGCCTTTTGTCCTGTAAGCTGAGATATTCATCTGAGCAAGGGCAGATCATGGACTGTAGTGTGAAACATTGGCTTTGACAGAGTTATTTTACTGTGAGAAAATGCATGCTGAATTGAGAACTTTGTGAAATAAGTTAGAGCTAGGTGAGACAATAAGGCCAGCATCTGGCATTAGCTTACAACAGGTTTGAAGGACAGCTCTACTACAAGGTCAAATTTAGAGTAAAAAAAAAAAAAGAAAAAAACAATGAGCAGTCATCTCAAATACAGTCTACTTTGAGTTGCTGTCTTAAAATATCAGTGGAAACTCCTGTAGTTGAAATTTTACAATTGTTGAAAATGCAATTTGATTTCTTTGACTGTCAATGAAATTCTATCCTTTAAAACTTTGCTGGCATGCAAGAAGACAGTGTTCTGCTCGTATTGTGTCTTGTGCATTGTTCATATAGTGATTGTCCTTTAGAAACTTTTAAGTTGTCTTTGTACCTACTCTAATGATCCTAGTAATGTTACTAGAGGCAAAAAGTATGGCAACATTGTCCTTAAATAGCACAGAAATAATGATTTAAGGTTATAATGTGCCATTTCCATAGGGATCTAATTTCTGTCCAGATGGCAAATGCTGTTTAAGCTGTTTCATGAATTAAACAGAAGAGACCGATTTTAGTTGTTACAAACAAGATGTCTCTCAGCACAAAAAGAAAGTCAAATGTGGTTGTATTTTTCTTAATAACTGCTCTGAAATGTTTATTAGCAAATATATGAAATTTCTAAGAGGAAAGGTTTTCTTTCCTGCCCTCTGAGAGACAATACAACTTCTCTATCCACAGAAAGCAAAGAGTTAATATACTCCCTATTGTGATTTACCCTGGAATAGGGCCACCACCAAGGCTACCATAGGAGATCATATTTACTAGCATGCCTTTGTGTCCTGGGCCTAAAAGAGAAGCTTGTTAGACCTGTCTTGAACCAGGTTGATGTCTGGCCTCTGATGAAAAGCACAGAAAGCCTCCCTTTTTCTTACAGCTTTCTCCTAAAAGTTGATTTGCTTGTCCAGGGTTAACAGAAGGGTGTCTAGCTCCTTCCTTGAACCTCACCTTCCCCTTGTGAACACAGTCCCTGCTCTATGTGACTTTTTATTACCAAACAGGGACCAGTACTAGTATAAGAGGGTACATGAAAGTTTATGTATGTAGCAAAATCTACAATCTCTGTGCGATATGCGCACTTTGACAGAGCAGTCATGAGAATAACAGCTTGTCTGAGTTTATATATTTTTTTATTATTCTTTCAAGTAGGTGGAAGCAGGAGCTTTTTGAACTACTGGATCAATACCACTAATAGTTATAAACATATTTCCATCCCTAGCAAAAAACTGTCTCTAGTAAAAAGCCCTAAAACAACATTAACTAATGCAAACCAGATAAATGAGAAATTTTCATATTATCTAAGATATCTTATACTTGTCTTCCAGAACCAAAAGTATATTGTAAATGTCTTCAGAATCATGTGCACTAGAATCCATTTATTTTACTCTTAACATTCTTTTTTTCAACAACAAAATATCATCTAATAAGAGTTGTTCTATTTAGTGCTAGATTATACATGTTTTATCGTTGCCTTTCTCAGTTCTTGGTCCAAGTGCAGCTGACATAAAAAAGGGAATGTAAGTATTTTAATCAGCATAAAATTCCCATCGAACTCTTATGTACAATACAAATCATAGAATCATAGAATCATTTAGGTTGGAAAAGGCCTTCAAGATCATCGAGTCCAACCATCATCCATGCCCACTAAACCATGTTCCGGAGTGCCTTGTCTACGTGCTTTTTGAATACCTCCAGGGATGGTGACTCAACCACTTCCCTGGGCAGCCTCTTCCAATACCTGACAACCCTTTCAGTAAAGAAATTTTTCCTAATATCCAACCTAAACCTCCCCTGCTGCAACTTGAGGCCGTTTCCTCTTGTGCTATCTCCAGTCACCTGACAGAAGAGACCAACACCCACCTCACTACAACCCCGTTTCGGGTAGTTGTAGAGAGCGACAAGGTCTCCCCTCAGCCTCCTCTTTTCTAGACTGAACAGCCCCAGTTCCCTCAGCCGCTCCTCATCAGACTTGTGCTCTAGGCCCTGCACCAACTTGGTTGCCCTTCTCTGGACACGCTCCAGCAACTCAATGTCTTTCCTGTAGTGAGGGGCCCAAAACTGAACACAGTACTCGAGGTGCGGCCTCACCAGTGCCGAGTACAGGGGAACAACCACCTCCCTGTTCCTGCTGGCCACACTATTTCTGATGGAGGCCAGGGTGCTGTTGCCCTTCTTGGCCACCTGGGCTCACTGCTGGCTCATATTCAGCTGGCTGTCAACCAGCACCCCCAGGTCTTTTTCTGCCAGGCAGCTTTCCAGCCACTCTTCCTGTAGTGCTGCATGGGGTTGTTATGACCGAAGTGCAGGACCTGGCGCTTGGCCTTGTTGAAAGTCATACGATTGGCCTCGGCCCATTGATCCAGCCTGTCCAGATCCCTCTGTAAAGCCTTCCTGCTCTAGAGCAGATCAACCCTCCCTCCCAACTTGGTGTCATCTGCAAACTTGCTGAGGGTGCGCTTGATCCCCTCATCCAGATCATTGATAAAGATATTAAACAGAACCGGCCCCAATACTGAGCACTGTGGGACACCACTTGTGACCAGCCACCAACTGGATTTAACTCCATTCACCACAACCCTTTGGGCTCATCCATTCCAGCCAGTTTTTCACCCAGCGAAGAGTACACTTGTCTAAGCTGTGAGATGCCAGCTTCTCAAGGAGTATGCCATGAGAGACAGTGTCAAAGGCCTTGCTGAAGTCGAGGTAGATAACATCCACAGCCTTTCCCTCATCCACTAGGCAGGTGTTGTGGTTTAACCCCAGCCAGCAAATAAGCACCACGCAGCAGCTCGCTCACTCCCCCCCACCCAGTGGGATGGGGGAGAAAATCGGGAAAAAAGAAGCAAAACCCACGGGTTGAGATAAGAACAGTTTAATAGAACAGAAAAGAAGAAACGAATAATGATAATGATAACACTAATAAAATGACAACAGCAATAATGAAAGGATTGGAATGTACAAATGATGCACAGTGCAATTGCTCACCACCCGCCGACTGGCACCCAGCTAGTGCCCCAGTGGTGATTCCCCGCCCCCACTTCCCAGTTCCTATACTAGATGGGACGTCCCATGGTATGGAATACCCCGTTAGCCAGTTTGGGTCAGGTGCCCTGGCTGTGTCCTGTGCCAACTTCTTGTGCCCCTCCAGCTTTCTCGCTGGCTGGGCATGAGAAGCTGAAAAATCCTTGACATTAGTCTAAACACTACTAGCAACAACTGAAAACATCAGTGTGTTATCAACATTCTTCACATACTGAACTCAAAACATAGCACCGTACCAGCTACTAGGAAGACAGTTAACTCTATCCCAGCTGAAACTAGGACAGCGGGTCACCTGGTCATCGAAGGAGATCAGGTTGGTCAAGCAGGACCTGCCTTTCTTAAACCCATGCTGGCTGGGCCTGATCCCCTGGTTGTCCTGCACATGCCATGTGAACGCTCTCAAGATGAACTGTTCCATAATCTTCCCCAGTACCAAGGTCAAGCTGAAGGGCCTGTAGTTCCCTGGATCCTCCCTCCAATCCTTCTTGTAAATGGGCATCACATTGGCAAGCCTCCAGTTGTCTGGGACCTCCCCTGTTGACCAGGATTGCTGATAGATGATGGAGGGTGGCTTGGCAAGCACCTCCGCCAGTTCCCTCAGTACTCTTGGATGGATCCCATCTGGTCCCATAGATTTGTGAGTATCCAGACAGCGTAGTAGGTCACTAACTATTTCCTCCTGGATTAAGGCGGGTATATTCTGCTCTTTGTCCTTGCCTTCCAGCTCAGGGGGCAGAGTACCCCATAGTTATGTTTCTGTTTAAAGGAAAATGAGCAATAATACTGACTTGGCTCATACATTAAAATACAATTTATTTCATGTAAATGTTCTTTTCGTGCCTTGCTAAAATGTTTTTACTGGGAAGATTAGTGTCTTTGTGGAGGTTTGTGTTTCCCTTTTTTTTTAATCAGACTTTCGACACTGATGTTTTCAGATAATGACTTTGGCTAGACTTAGCCTGTTGCTTTAGGTAGTCAAATCTCCCATAGGAGGACATCGGGCCAGAGGAAGGAAGGTGTGTTCTGTCTTTAGCAATCAATAGATGGAGAATTGGCTGCTATGACACACTCGTTCAACAGCTGGTTTCTATTTAGTCTTAGTAGCTGAAAAGAGAGCTAGAAAAAACCATACAACTAGCTGCTATTCCTATTAAAGCTCAGGTTTTAATATATCTGCTCCACTCAACCATACATGTAAGGATGGGAGCAGTTGGATTTTGAGATTTGAGCTCAGATTATTCCCTCTGGAAATATTCCTAAAGGTGAATTGTGTCTGGTCTTTTAGACTTGGAATTCTATTTAAGCTTTCTAAGTGTTAGTATTGTCTATTCATGTTTACTGTGTTTGTAATTAGATATGCATACTGTTACTTCTGCCTTGCTACCTTAACCGTTCTACGAGTTATTTGTGTGTTCCTGCAAGTTGTCACCTCAGAAAAAAGTAATCCAATTCCTGACAGTGAGTCACAGATTTTCTATTTATTTTTCCTCTCTTGCTACAGTCCAAGACAGATGACCATCAGGTTATTTTTTTTAAACAATTGCTAAACCACAATGTTTTTTAAATGTATCACCCCTGTCTCAGAGGAGCATATCTCAAATTCTCTTAAAGAACAATACTCTCAGAGGACCCTTCACTGCTATTGCTCTTGATGGAAAACTTCCAGCTTTTAGGTATGTTTGGAAATCTAGGTCAAAGGTTTGTAATCCTGACTACATCTTTGACCGTCTCTAAATTCCTCCTTTATCTCATTTATAGACGCCTTCTTTTTCATTAATGTCTCTTAGTCTGTGATAGAGCCACTAACTGTGCTTGGCTTCTGAACTAGTCTTATATTGATTTTGTGTGTTGTATTGGGAGTTTATGTTCTCATCTTTTTTATACTTTTTTTTTTCTCTCAGAAGTTCCTGCATTTCACATGCTTTCACTTTTAGAAGATAACAAAAAGAGTCAGTCTTCAGAATGGGCTTATAGGTTTTCTTTTAGGATTTTAAAATACCTGCAGATATATGGTATTTTGGGGGAGTGGAGGTAGCTGCGAAACACAATGTACATGCAAGCTGTAGTCTTCTTACAGCTTTCACTGTCTCTGAATTACTGCTGCAAAGCAAAGTTTCTGCTATAAGAATATTGAAAGGAGGATCTTGTTCTGTCCATTAGTGACAAAAGACAGAGATTCAAAATCTAGAAAACATTTTCAGGAAATGGAAAGTCTATTAGCATTACTGATTCATAATAAATAGTATAATAAAAAGAGGAAGGCCAAGGTGTATTTCCAGGAACTGCAAATTGACCCTGATTTCTCAAACTAAAAAGATAGTATGATCTTTTCTAATAAGAATGTAATTCTGATTTAATTAGCCAATTGGGACAGATTTTTTTTCCATGAAAGTCATTCATCCTGGGTTTACAGGTGCAGACTAGATACAAGGAAGAAATTTTTTAAGATGAGGGTGGTGAAACACTAGAACAGGTTGCCCAGAGAGGTGGTAGATGCCCCATCCCTGGAAACATTCAAGGTCAGGTTGGACAGGGCTTTGAGCAACCTGATCTAGTTGAAGATGCCCCTGCTCATTGCAGGGAGGTTGGACCAGATGACCTTTAAAGATCACTTCCCACCCAAACCTTTTTATGATTCTGTGATGCTATACTATAAAGGTAATGGGATAAAGAATCAAATAAGTTATTTATGTATGTATAGAGAAGTGGAGCTGGCTTACATTTTGTTTTATAGTTTACATTTTTTACTGCTTCCTGCCATGCAGCTTTTCAAACTAGAGGCCCCTTCTGATGTTCCACAACATGGTAGTATGATGGTTAGTAGAAGAAAAAATGAAACGAGATTTGCATATGATATTAAACTACCAGCATGTCACTCTGACCTGTGCAATGGGAAGTCAATGGCCCAGAAAATCATTTAGCATATTTCATAAAACAGTCAATGATAGAAAAGACAATGCTGCTGTAAAAAGAAAGATAAAGTCAAAACCTGGTTCTGACTAGTTCTGACTCGGCTTCTGGGATATAACAGCTGGGGTCGTGAGTGTAACAGCTGCTCAAAAAAATTAACAGGGAGAGACCAGGAGGGACTTTTATAATTAGTTGATCTGACTGTTTCTGTGAAGCAGATGTTGGCATTTCTCCTAATAATTCCAGCATTCAACCTAGTGTCTTCTCATTCGACTACAGCATGTCTTTTGGAAGCAAGGCAAGCCTTGGTTTTATGACTAAATCTAATGTATCAAATTACAACCTGAATGTTTTATTGTACAAGTAGCATCTCATAATTCAGGTGACCCAATGTATTGTACAGTTAGAGGAGCAGATGAAGAAATGGAGAAGGAAACGAGTGGGAAAGATCCCAAACTTAGGACTTGGTTTTTTTTTTGAGGAGGAAGGAAGCAGTGGTTGGACAGAGAACAGCTCAAATTTTTGAGATCTAACTAGCAGATCAGTGGACTATGCATTTGCCTACTATTTTCCTTTTGGCTTAAAGAAAAGATTACATTGGATGGACTTTTGAAAAAGCTTGCTTCCCTAAAAGTGTCTCTTTATTGAGAAAAACAATTATTTAAAACCTGTTATACTTAAGTACTGATCACATCAGCTGGAGAACAGAAGTTCTATGAAGAGGCAGTAAATGCCTCTTTTATAAGATGGCCCTTGGAACATATTCAGCTTTGATCATAACAGTATTTTTTATTACCTGAAAAGATGTGTAAAGAAGAAGATAGGTTGATTCAAACTAGAATGTAAAAGGAATGCTTGTTGATGGATGTAAATCCTAAGTCTATCTGAAGAAAGGATGAAATGGACTTCTGGGTTTGTGTCACCTCAGGAAAAAGAACAGAAAACTTACTTTCTCTCACTGACGTATGTTGCTGAATTCCCCCAAATGGCCTTTTCTTGTTGTAATCCATAAACAATTGGAGAGGCGTATAATCCATTTAATCCATGAACTACTGGAGAGACACAGGTGATTCCACATCACCTGGAGATGTGAAATCACTTACCATTAGACTAAACTGTCAGCAGATGTCTGCTATTCTGCTCATACACCCTTCCTAGTCATGTGCTTTATTTTACCCTTGTCATCCATCAGTGTTATCTTTATTGAAGGAGCAGCTGTGATTTTGTCTGCAAATGAGGCTTCTCTTTGTTAGGCTCTGTACACACATGTAACTAAAGATGGTCCATATAACCAGTGGTTTGCAGACCCTGTGTGATACAGGAATAGGTTTTTATTCTTTAAAAAGGCTTCACCTATAGAGATTGCACAGTTTCCCCTAAGCAATCTATTCTAGCATTTTGCTATCCTTACCACTAGGAAGATTATCATAATAATTAAATTTGCTGGAACTTTTGCTCTTTATTGCTAATCTAGACCAGATAAAGAGAAGGTTTCAATCCCTTAATTTGGGAAGTTTTCTGCATGTGTCTTTTACATACGCGGAGATATTACATTACTTCTTAGTTTTTCCTTCTCTAAACTAAAGAAGTTATCCTATAATTTCTTTCCTAACAGTCTAAGTGTCCTAGTCTTCTGATCATTAACTCCTTGAACTCTTCTGGGCTCTGTCTAGTTGTTTACATCTTTCTTAGGGGCAGTGGTAACAGTTAAACAGAATTCTCTTGCTGGAGCCTGAAGACTGGAAACATTATTTTTCATAACATACTGACAGAATACTTGTTTGTGCATCCCAACATGAAGTCATAACCCAGATCTTGTTCTACAGAACTGCCTGTCTTTGACTTGTCTTTACTGAATTGTATGTTTCTTTTCCCTATGTTTCTTCAGTTTTTCACAATTGTCCTTAACTGCACCCCTGGACTTTTATGTGTGCATAGAACCTCCTTTTTGATGCCATCTTCTAAACATACACTCAGTTTCATCCAACTGGTTACTAACAATATACTTGGCTTTCCAAACCCAGAAAAGACAGCTGCTCTTGAGTCTTTCTGGTTTGAGAATACTCTGTTGATAACTATTGCTTTGCATGTGTCTCATAGTAATTCCATTTATATCCTGAGCCTTATATCATGCAAAACCATATCAAAAGCCCCCTTAAAGTCAGTGAATATGGTATCTATACTATAGCCCTGGACAGTTGCCCTTTCACAGGAAGAAATATGTATTTCATTGAAAGCTAAAGAGCAGGAAATTGCCTAAGCAGTTTCCTACTCTCTCCTTCCTTCAGCCCCTTGAAGTGAGATATATAATACAAACAATTATATTTTTAAATATTTTGTTGTTTCATAATAATTTCCCCTATTTAATTGGCAGTGGGGCAGTCCTTTCATAGACTATCATATCTGTTTACCTGCTAGTAGTGGCTCATTTCTTGTTTTGTATAGACGAAAAATACTGTATAAATAAATGAAAAGAAATAACTTAGAAAAATCTGTTCATTTTTTTAGTTAAAACCATTCCCTTTTAAGGAACAAATATCAGACAATATGTATGAACGGACTATGTTGAGCAGCATGGTTACTACTTCTTCAGTTACTGTGGTTGATTAGTCTGAAAAGGCACTATGGTTGATTAACGTGTTTTCTTGGAAAAAAGCAGGCGCTTCAGCAGAAAAAAAATTAAGACATATTGTATTATAAAGCGTGTTCCCATAGTCTGTAGTAGTTTACAGAGAAAAACAATTTTTTTGGTACTGTAAGAATTACATATAAAAAGTAACTTTTATTGGAAAAATCTCATATTTCAAATACAGGGGCTATCATTACTTACTATGAGCATGCACATAATTTCTGCAGCAGTGAATAAGTGTGTCATTTCTTGGGGTTTTAAAATCCACTGAGAAGCAAGAACATGTTTCTCTTCAGTAGTTGTCTATTTTTATCCTGCATATTTTCATCAGTCATGACAATTTTTGCTTTTCTTAGTTCTCTGTCTTCAGTTCTGCAGGCCACTTGTCCCTCTAGGTTAGCCACAGCCAACCCTTCTAACTGAAGAACATTGCACAGAACTTCCAAACAGTCCAAGTTCTGGTTACCTTAATTTTCAGGTATTACATTGATTAGTATGAAACATGTCTTCTCTCTTCTCTATGATGATGCCAATCCAGTGCCTACCACTGCCAATGGAAATCTTCATTTAACTTCAAGACACACTGAATGAGCTTCAGCCAGCAAGTCCTATCAAATCGGTAACTACATGTTATTTATCCAAGTAAGGACAAAGACTGTGGGCTGGGTGCAGCAGTATTTCTTGAGCAGATAAACAGAAGAACAAATAAATATTACAGTGGGAGACATGAGAATGAGCAAGATGGTATTTGCTGATACTTGTTATTGCATTCTTTGGCACCATGTTTCTGTTTAGAAAACTCCAGATTTCTTCCTGTCCTTTCTTCATGCCAACAATAAATCTTAAAATAGTAGAAAACCAACTTTGACAAGAAAAGGAATTTACACTGGTGCAGGGTGACTTGCTCTTTCTTTCTAGAGCCAGAATAAAAAACAATTGCTAGACCTTTCAGTGGAAGACCTTTGAGTCTGAAAACCTAAGAATAAAAGGTATTATTTAGTTCTGAGAATATGTGAGATATCTTGCCCTTGTTTATTAATGGACACTGCAGTCCATGACAATTTTAGTTTTGGGCATACTGAAAATGCCTGCCCTCTCTTTTTTAAAGTTATGAGCGAGTTCAGAGACATTTATAACTATAAATGCCCTTCTTTTGGCAGTTATAGAAAGAATATTCCCTGCATCCTCTCAAGCCAGTGGGCTGTATATCATCTCGTGCCTATGGTTTTGTTCACAGCACTGGAAACAAACCCTAAGCTTCTTGTCTCCAGTTTTCTTTCTGCTGTTCGTCAGTTCATTTAGATATTGTATTCTGCACATTTATATGAAAAATTCAGTTATACCTAGCCAGTTAATGGCCACTTAATCCAGCTGGTGCCTAGATGAATTCAGAACCTTGTGATCTCTCACAGCAAGTGTCAAGAGATGACAAAGGCTTAAAGTAGCTTCTACAAGCATAGCACTAATAACGTCATACATGAAAGAGGAAAGTAAGGAAAAAAAATATTTCAATTTACCAAGTTTTCCTTCTCCCCCATGCACGATGGTTGAGAACAGTTATTTTTGAAGGGGATGCCACACATATCTTAATGTGAAGAGTGTTTAACCTTATGACTGCAAATGCATTACTTGAAATAGGAATGAATTCCACCCTAGCCAGGGACAATTAGAACAGGAGAGAAGATGAAAGCCTTTAGTAGATGAAAGTGAAACTGTGTCTGGTATTTCCTTATCAAAGCTTAGGTCTAAAGAATTAAACTTCAGAGGGGACGTGTTATTAGGCAGAGAGGACAATTCAGAATCAGCTTTTCAGTAAACCTTGGAAGATAGTAGTTTACTGAAAGTTTAACCCTCAAAAAAAAGGAATTTGAGTCTTCTTTTACCATAAACTGAATTATTTTAGCCTGAATCATGATCGCTGGTGCTTAAATTAGATCCTTTCCTTCAAATGAAATGTTTTTTTAAGCATAGATTAGCATTTCAGATCAGGAGCTCAGAGGCATCTGGGAATCTGATCAAAGTCTCAGCATGAATATGCAGTTAGACTATTTTACAATATATAAAGTATACAATTATCAAATTCTATAATCAACAGGAAAAATAAAAAATTGCTAAGCATCTTATAGTTCAGTTGTCTTCTTCCTTTAATTCCTAAGAGTTGACAGGATCAGCCCTTACTTCAGAAGTTCCATTGATCTGATAGAAGATATTACCTTTGCCTACAAAACTTGTCTGGCTTGTATCCTTTGAATATGACAGCTCCAACCCAACCACTATTTCCTGTTATTTCAATTCCTAACTGGAAGATGAATGGGCATTTCATTTCTGGTCTGACTTCTCTAGCCCTGCTTTTATGAGTTTGCTTTTCAGAGACTGGGTCTGAAACCAGTGAATTGATAAAAAATTTCTACTTCATGTGTCCTACTGGAAAAAACTTCCTTACTGTGGCTGCTGAAAGTAAAGGTATTGAATATTTAAACTTAAACTATCATAACATCTTATGATAGTATCATCAATACCACAAGAGAATACTGAAGGAATAAAACAGAAACCATGGTTGCAGCAATTGAATGTGTTTTGGAAAGAAAGAGTCTTTGAAAATGCAAAGATTTTCATCTTTTGCTAGAAACAATGTAACAATATTAGAAGATTGAACAAAACTATATCACAAAAATTGGAGTTAAAAGGTAAATAACAGTATTGTTGATGTGAGAAAGACTTCAAGTCCATTCCTCCCAGACTTTGAGTAGCTTATCCTCTGGCTGGATTGTGAAATCACTTCTTAGTCATTCAGACAACATTATAATACTTTACTGAAAAAGTCTTGCAACCATTTCTGCTTTATTTGTATTAATATTTCAGTATACTAAATTGGAGTAGGAATGTTCTCCCTCCACCCTAGTGTATGTGTGGTATGTGCTTGTTAATCTTTCCTCAGGATGTGTGCAAAATAGGAAAATAAATTGATTGCATAATGAATCAATGAACAAAGTACCTTTATTTGAAATTACTATTTTGAGAAAAAATCTAATTAGGCTAATGAGGGCTTAAATCTTCATTGAAAACATGAAATGTTCTGCAATTTAACTGTTAGTGATAAAAATTCACATACTAAGAAACAGACAAGAAAAATGATAAAATCCCATCTAAATGAGAGACATTTAACTCTAGAAAGGAATAAGTATAGAAAAACAGCAATAATTTAGAACAATGCAGTATCATTTCACAGGTGAGAATACTTATTTTGGTGTGGGATTCATATGAAATCTACAGGTAATATAGAATATGAAGAAGACAAGAAAAAAGATATCTTTGTTTTAGATTTTGTTTGTGTGTGTATATCTATCTGCATCAATATATATATGTATGCAGTCAGATATCAAACAGGGAAGGTCAAACTTTAGATTCCTCACCACAGACTTCAACACAGCATCAAGCCTTAAGACTCTATGGCCTCAGTAAGGTATTTCCAAACCATGAGTTTCTGGAGAAGCCTCCACTTCCATTGTCTGGGTAGGTGCCCCAATTGCATCTTGACTCTGAGCTGGGATGAGGTGTAGGTGTGCATCATTCCCTCCTTCTGCACTGGTTTCCATGGAAGGAAATCCAAGGTCAGGGCTTGGAGGAGATTTATTGCTGACCTTGGCTGGGTCCCTGGTTTGGATGACTGAAGGACTAGGTCTTGCATGTGCTTCATAGACTATATTTTCTCTGTCATCCATTTATAAAATTAGATATAATTTAACTTAGAAGCATGATGCAGCACAGCATGCATGCATAACTTGTTCTGTCTTGAAGCTGTTAGAAAGTATAGCTCTGTAGCATGGGTGGAAAAGATGTTTGGCAGTGAGATGAGACAGGGCTCTAGCATCGTTTCAGAGTCCCAGAGCTACACTTCAGAAACTCCTGGCATTTCCAGATTCGAGCCATTGTGGTTCAAGCATTTGTTTTAAAACATATTAATGTGATATTTAAAACAATATGCTGGTTTTTTTTATTATTTACCTTCCGTTGTTTGAACTTTCTAAAATGCATATTTTCAAGGTTTGCTCTTCAACTACAAAAGGTATGTCTTTTTCTCTCACTTGAGCCTCCCACATTATCGCAAAACTCTGGGGTTTAAGGCTCTTGGGACAAGTGCCAAGTCTCTGAAATTCATGATAGGACAGTGAGAACTAGCAACTGCAGAAAACCTGTGTACAGAAGGTGAGGTGTGCAGTTTGCAATGTATGACAGATGGCTAGGAATATGTGCCGATTTACAAACTATGTATATATTCTGTTATATTTTAGTCATACTGGTTGTTGTTATTGACTCTCTCATTTTGTGTCTGTCACTTGGATATGCAAGATGTAAATTTTTTCTATATAAGATTTGGGGTTTTGTACTGATACAATAAGTTGAAAAATTTCACCTGCACTCTAACTTTAATTAGATGTTGTCAGTCTAATGACACAGCTCAGGTGTGCTTGAGTCTGTGCTGGTTACTTATCTGTGAAAGGAGCAAATGTAAACCTGAGAATATGTACTGCTCTGCCTAGTCATTTTATAACTCATAAGGTTCAGGGACTGGATCATAAATTTTAGAATCTGTTTTCTTATTTTATCATGGTTAAAAGGAGACAGATACTTCTTCCCCCTATATCCTGTACATTACCAGTTCTCTTTCTCCTTGCTATCTCTCAATATACTGGGATCATACCATTGCAGCGGCTGTCATGATCTGAAGATGTCAAATTGTCTTTCAGACCTCTGTTAAGGGACACCGAGCTAAATGATGTAGTGGCATATTGCATTGCTAAGCTAGGTTCAAAAACTAATTAGGATGCAAACAAGAATGAATGCATAATGGTTTTGTTCTAGAGCTGAGTAGAAATTTGACTGAGTTAAGCAAATAATTTCCAATGAATAATTGATTTCAATGTCACCTTTTCTGTTTATGAATTATCCAGTAGCTTATTACAAATGTCACTGGTTTGTTAATTTTATCCAATCTGTGCATTTTTAAATAATTGGTCATTTCTTGAACAGTGTAAGTGAACATAGGTAGATAATGTGTGCATGTTTCTTTTATCTGATGACTCAGGTAATCAAACAGTTCTCTGAAAAGTAAAAATTCCACAAATAAGAAGTGCAAAATATATGTTTGGCAGGTATTTCTGGATTTTAGTTTCCAAACCAAGAAAAGTTGAATGATAAAACTACTGGTAATACTGCCGTACTCAAGTGTTCTTGAGAAACTGTTCACAAGAGGATCTCAAACAGAAATGAAAAGGAAATTTGCATCTGGGTAGATTTGGCTGAAAGTGTCTTTCTACTTTTTGCTCTATGCTAATTGATACCTCAAGCCATAAAAACATTCCCCAATGGTTTTCTGTTAGAGAGTGGAACAACAGAGATGTGTCACATGAGAAGAGTATATTATAATCGTTCCTTAATATACAAAACATTTTCATCAAGGCACTCCTTACGTACTCCAAAACAGGATTGCAGCTGGCTCTTCAAATGGGTTCGTAGGATAAGTAAGGCTGGGTAAAAGGCCTTGCTACTTTGTAGGTATCCAGCATCAGGGACTGATCCTTCTCTAATCCTTCCTGCATATCAGGTCTCTCTCTTTGCCTACAGGATGTATACTAAAGGACAGTTTCCCTCATCAGGAAGAAATTGGGCCACGCTGGCCCCAGAAGTGTTGACCTCTTTGCTGTATGCATTACCAAAATTAGACAGTTTTCAGTGCTCATCAAGAACTACTCACAGGGTATCATGACCCTTAATTAACATGGCAGCTGGTGCAGAGTGCTGCTGCTGCCCTATTTGGCTTCACAAAGATGTTAAGCCAAATCTGTAAGCCAGTACAGACTTTTTTATTCCACTCTTCCTTTGACTTCCCATTTATGTGTGTGGATCAAGCTGTTGACACTCTTTTCAAGTATTTTACATGGGAAAAAATATGGGCTCTGTGCAGCTGCCTCCTTCATCAGTGGCCTGATTGTAAATATAACTGATTTTGCTTTTAAACCAGTATAACTTTACTCATTTCAGGGAGTAACTCAGTTTCACGTGGGTGGAAAGGAAGAGTCCTTTATATCTTCTAGAAAATTGAAGAGCTATGTTACTATATTCAAAACAGATGCTGTGGGTGGAATTATATTTGCCAAGGAAAGTTCTGAATTTGGAACTGAGGTGTATCACTACTCCTTTTTATATTCATCATACTGAAGTTATAAGGCACTCAGAACAATTGAGATGTTTGGGCCATGGAATATAGAGCCAGCTGCCAAGTTTCTGGATGCACGTGCTAAATACAAATAATTCATGGGGCCTCTAAAAAGAGTTAGTTAGGTACTACGGTAGTTTGAATTTTCCCTGTGCTCCTTTACAAGCAGGTTTTTTTGTTATATTTAGCTGTTAGTTGATAAGAAACGTTGATTGGCAGACAGCATCTCTATCTCTTTTCTCATTGTTAACGGCTTTAACAAAATGAAAAATGGCTTTGTATTGGCTAACAACCTACAGTCTCTAATTCTAAAGCAAGCAGGGACAAGATGCATTAGCATGTTAATAGAACTTTGCACCCTAAGGTTCTGGTTTATCAGATATTAAGAATGCATTAGTGATTCACAAACAGTGATGGACAGGATTCCTTAGCATGTTAATGCTACCTGAAAATATATGGTTATTGTTGTATCAAGAATCAAACAGTATCAGTGAAAGAATATTTTATACATGAGCTTCTCATTTTAGTAAGCTTTCCCTGTAACCTTGTTTGATAAAACATGTTGCAACATTTTCAAACATGACTGATGATTTTAAGCATCTTAAAATTGAAGTATTATCTTAAGACTCTTTGAAAGGGCCAAATTTTCAGAGATGATCATGTTTAGATTATCTCATATCTAATCTAGTGATTAGATCTTGGTATATAATCTAGATACCCAGTGATTGGTATCATGTACCCATAATGAAGACACCTGAAATCACTAGCCATTTCTGATTACACAGTAGGCCAATTTAACCTTTTTGTCAATTTATGCAGCCAGGATTTGGTTTATATTGGTTTCCAGCTCGCTGAGAACACTTCCCAGCCTATGTTGTGGCTTTGATGCATAAATATGTGGATCAGGCTATAGAAAGTGAGCCAAGATAGGTGAATTTGAGTTAAATTATGTTGGGGGTTCAAAGCTCATTGGAAATACAGTATTTTTGCACAGTCTCAAACTTGTTTGAGCTGAGTTTCACTTAGTGTTTTAGATGTCTAATTGAGTGAGGAAGTTTGAATATACATACATAAAAAACAGGCAGCACATTTCCATGAAGCTGGCTGGTCTGAAAATGCTGTGTTTCCCAACACTGTAATGGATGATAGTTCTATTTGATTCATCTAAGTGCTTGAAGTGAAATTAATAGCTATCTTAGGGAGAAACAGGTAGATTTATCACTGTGCCTTCTGTATTTGCTCTTCTTTATCTTTTTTTCTTTATGCTTTTGATTCATAGTGTACCTAAAGCTAGAAGCTGACAGACTGTTACTTGCACAGACACATGCTACACTGAAATACTTTTGATAGGTTTATGTCAAGGTGACAGGGAAAAATGACAATATAAAGTATAAACCCTAGTGTAATTGTTGGTAAAAATACAATTTTGGATGTGAAAGCCTACCAGGAGAGCTGCAAGGAACACTTCTGGAGCTATAGCTGATTGAACATGTCTTCCTATTATGATTTTTTCTAAGAATAATAATGTAGCTTTCACATTGTTTATGTAGATTAACAATTTCACTTGGCACCTCTCCCATAATTTAGAGTCAGCAGAATTCCCAGTCTTCAAGTGCAGTAATGCCATTAAACATGACATTGCCAATGAACCAGACAGCTTAGATCACAGTTTAGCCAATTCTGTATACCTTATAACAAGTCTCCATTTTTCAGTCACCATCTTAATATTTTCAAGTATAGGCTTATCCCCATCTTCATACTCAACTTCCCCCTGCCTCACCTCATCCTCTGCCTCCAAGTAAAGGCTCCTGGTGTTTTCTGAAGATGTAACTTTTTATACAGTACTTCGTGTCTATAGAGTTAGGAACCATACTTCCTAATCTCTTTTATCTGGGTGGTGCTTTTGGGTAGGCATCAGTCTACTATCTTCCACCCCTCAGATTGTGCTGACCTGATATGAGTGGGTCAATGGGGTTCATATGATGACAATGTGGCAATATCTCAAGGAGATTCCACCTCCCCAGACAGCTTCTTCCAGTGTTTATCTACCCCATTAAGTACTCATTAGAGAGAGCTGATCTAGATCCAGGAGTAGTATAGCTGCATTGGGAAGAAACAATGACAACACTGTTTCTAGGATCTGTGGATTTTTAGGATCTGTTTTCACAGCTCTCTAAGCTTATCAGTTCCGTCTGTTCTAACTGAGCTACCCCTAATGTACTAAATTGAGTGGCATAGTATGCCTGTAATTGAAGGGGGTTTTGTGATGCCCTCCTTAACTTTTCTATGAGGCAAATCAAGCAGATTTATTATTGATTTTCCCCCAGTGAACTAAGAGAGCAATTTAGGGTGGTGGGAGAGGTGAATCTGCATATTACATGACATGTGAGGATGGTTTGTCTCTGGAGTATAAGCAGCATCTCTGGATCTTAACCAGCACAAAGCATTTCTACCAGAGCCCAGTAATTCAACATGTTTGCTGCTATGTCTATATCACCTGGGCTAGCATGGGAAAATCATGAGGAAGCGTACAGGTAAGCATTCTATATTATTTATGTATGCAGCTGGGAAAAAAGCACTGGTTAGTGCTATCTCAAGATGTTATTTAATGGTGTATGTGTAGATCAGAAATCACTGTTCTCTGCAGGGTAGAGTACTTCATTTAGTCCTCCACAGCGAACTCTAACCATATCATATATCAGTGAAATGACTGCCCTTTGGTTTTATTACAACAGTGCTATCAGTATTGCACCTGTATTTGGGAATCTCTTCTTGTGATCACAGTCTTTTCTTAATAAATTCCTACCAATAAATTAATGTGAAAGTAATAAGAAAGTAAGACTCAGACAGGGAATACTATATTATATATAGTATTATTTTAAATGTATTAACATATTGTTTTTTCATTTAACACTCATGTTGAAATGCCCAGAATTTAAAGTCAGAATAGGAGGCCTGTCATGTGACTCACCATAAAAAATCCTAATAAGAGATTTTTTTTTCTTCCCTCAGGACTCACTAATAATCATATCTTGCTCTTACTCAGCATGTCTTATCCACAGATCTCAAAGCACTGTATAAAGAAGTTTAAAATTAATTTTAAAAAATGAATTCGAAACAGGTTGCTCTTTTATGTAATTTAAATTTTCCTTTCCTTCTTTCAACTGAAACTTTTGATATTTCTCCCATAGAAACAAAAGCTAACTGGAGATACACAACCCTGAATATTGGGTGACTCAGTGGTTAGGATGTTTGGTTAAGATGTAGTTCAGGGCTTGTTCAAGTTCCTTCAGGCTTTGACTTAAAGGAGAGATTTGTGCATTTGTTGTGAGCTCTTTTCAAATCATTCAGTGCTAAATGTAGTGAAACTCCTAGCTGCAAATAATTAATATGATCAGTTTCAGTCTTTTCGTTTTGTTTGTCCTTTGTAAATAGACCTTGGAGCTCATTAATTTATTTGCTATTCATTATGGATTGGATGTATCACAAGAACAAATTTCAATCTGTGTGAACAGTGTTTATTGGCTGCATCTGCTATTCAGTATTACTGCTCTCACTGATGTGTGGGATTGGTCACTCTAGCTCTACAGCTTTGTTTTTCTCCCTTGACTGGTTTTGTGGTCAAAACATGAGGCCAATTGCTGCCTTGGGAAGGGAAGGTAGTGGTTGTGGTGCCGTGGTATTAGAATCCAGGAACTCTTGCTGAATAGTAGGAATTGCTAGATGATCTCTAAATGCAAAACTGGATTAAGACTCTCCAGGCCGCTGGCAGCAAAGGTGTACTGCCTTTAAACATGGAGTGGGCTGACATTCACACATCCATTTGCTCCTTTTCACACAGATGGACCCTAAATGATTGGCTGAAACAAAATAAAATAACCTTGCAAACAGACCATGAAGTTTCTATTGAGTGAGGAAGGGAAGAGAAGGGATAGAAAGAGTAAAGCAAGCATGAAAAAGCAACAGAAGAGGAAAATTATAAACACGATGAAGGAAGAATTAAAACTTTCTTTCACTTCTCAGCACTCTCCTTTACAATTGCTTTTTTTTTTAATTTCTTCTGTTATCCTGTAGACTTATGCCAACACTTTAAAGCTGCTCAAATATGTAGGTTTTGGCTGTTCAGGACTTCCAGGCTGACTCTCTTAACACTTGAACAATCAGCTTTTATGCTCCCATTGCACATATGGGGCATCATCATAAATGGTATCCTGTCTCTAATGTCTCTTATAAATAAGATAGGGAATAAAATGGAAGAGGAATTGACCAAGTTTGTTTGAGCGAACATAACCAACGTTATCCAGATTATTTTTCAATTTAATTGGAAGCCATATTTTGTTGTACGTGTATGCCAAGACTATGATTGTACCAGCCATCTTCATCTTTAAAGCAGCAAACTAAACTAGATAATATCCAATCTCTCCTTTCAATGGCATCGCAAAACTGCATTAAGTATTTCATATAGGAAATTATGCAGGCAGGTTTCTGGAAACAGTTGGTTGGTTAGGTCTATTTTGGCAGATTTACTATTAACTTTGTTGCACTGTTACATGAATATCCAGACTAGCTTAAGTACTGCTGAAGTTGCTTGTGCTAACCATTTGCCTCTCACTAATAAAAACAATGAATTTACAGAAATTGGGCTGACAGAGTACCTGAGAAATAAAGTTGATAAACTCTGAAAACATCCGTCTTCAAGGGTAATTAATTTTGCAGCTGAACTTTCAATGTTTCATGCTTGCCCGGAGATGGACAATGATGCTAGGATTTCTGTGATTGAACGAAGAATGTTTATTTGCTCATGCAGTCATAGTTCTTCACCCAGTGTCTAGTTACCTCTGGAAAGAGATGATAAGAGACTGGTAACTCTGTCCCAGCTGTAGTGATACTGCCATTGTACTGTATTTGATCCCTTGCCTTCTATTCTGGTAAGCATGTATCAGCTGGAGTGCATGAGCTAGCCCAGAAAATATATTTATTGATCATATAGGATTTGTTATGAAAAGTTCTTTTTCTTGCTCCTATTGTGTTTTCTGACATTACACAATTTCCTTCTTTAAGAGGAAACAATTGTTATGTTAAAGATGATATGCTGGCTGATATGCTGTTGTGCCAAACAATAAATGACTAATATAAAGGTAAAGGTTGTTCATGTAAGCAGAAGGGAGTTGCTTGGAGTTGCTTGTAGCTTTGATGGTAGCCCATCTTCCAGTACCACCTCCATGTGACATTTCAGGCTCAGTTTTCTATGCTACTCTGAGTCATCAGTGACAATCCTTTCCTTTAACTACTTTCAGTCGCAAAAGGCATCTTGGCTAAGGAAAATAACAGAATGTCAGAGGAAAAAATAACGAGTTATCATGAGAAACACTTGGAAAATGCCAGCCGTTTGGAAGTATACTTTCTAAAGTCTTTGAAGATTAAGTCCTCAGCTGCATAAAGTAAAGTAACTGTTAGTTTAAGGAGCATTGCATTGATTTACCCTAGCTAGAGGTGGCTCTATGTTCTAGAAAGAAAGTGTGCTCCCAAATCTCAGTAAGAAGTACTTCAGCAAGCGCTGCAATTCCATTAACTACACCCTTTGCAGTTTAGCAAATGTTCAGTTATGCTAAAATGATGTTGGGCTGGCCATGTCCTGGGAGACGGCATTATTCAGTTTAAGGGGAAAAAAAAATTTAAGAATGAGAATTTCCAATACTCACAAGTCTTTTTCACCTCTAGCAGATAAATCTAAATCTCTCAGTTGTTCAGCAAAAGGGCTAATACACTAGAAGGATGAAGAGGCTATCATAAAAATACGTGATATCATAATTATTTTATATATCTAAATACACCTCAGCAGCAGAACTGTGGTAACTGGCAGTATTTAGAAAAAACCTTACACTGATATAAAGTGGCATGCTTACAGCTGCTTTTCCATATTGCACAGAAAATTCATAGTTTCTGAAAGCTGACTGTCGTGGTTTAACCCTAGCTGGCAACTAAGCACCATGCAGCCGCTCACTCACTCCCCCCGGTGGGATGGGGAAGAGAATTGGAAGGATAAAAGTGAGAAAACTCATGGGCTGAGATAAAGACAGTTTAATAGGTAAAGCAAAAGCCACATGTGCAAGCAAAGCAAAACAAGGAATTCATTCACCACTTCCCATGGGTAGGCAGGTGTTCAGCCATCTCCAGGAAAGCAGGGCTCCATCATGCGTAATGATTATTTGGGAAGACAAACACCATCACTCTGAACGTCCCCCCCCTTCCTCCTTCTTTCCCCAGCTTTATATACTGAGCATGACATCATATGGTCTGGAATATCCCTTGGGTCAGCTGGGGTCAGCTGTCCCAGCTGTGTCCCCTCCCAACTCCTTGTGTACCCCCAGCCTACTCACTGGTGGGGTGGGTTGAGAAACAGAAAAGGCCTTGACTCTGTAAGCACAGTTCAGCAATAACTAAAACATCCCTGAATTATCAACACTGTTTTCAGTACAAATCCAAAACATAGCCCCATGCTAGCTACTATGAAGAAAATTAACTCTATCCAGCCAAAACCAGCACACTGACTCAATGAAATGTGCTGCATTCCTTAGTTCAGAGTGTGAAGGTCTAAAGAGCAGGTGCCGTGTTCTAATGTTTTCTGAAAATGTTACAATTTTTCTGGAAAATGTGCTGTCTGGTAAATTATATTAGTTGCTCTTTTTTAAAGTTCATTGCCTATTTTTGCTGTTTCACTTATTTGTTTTGGGTTACTATGCCAGAGTTTCTTTTCCATTCTTTTCTTTTCAAAACTAGGGATTACACTGAGCCTTTGTTCATTTGGTTATTCTTGGCTAATACTCCAGCTGCCTATTTCCTATTGAGAAATCATCTGTTACACTTTATGCTTTATTTATTTATAGTTATTGCTATGACGGTTAAGTTTGTGTTAATTTTGTAACAGTGTCTTCACTGCAAATAATCTTGTTCCTTTAAATGAATAAGGTTCTGAATGAGTATAGTACAATAACATGTTTGTGCACAGCACTCCAATAACCAGCATGTTATAACCATACGAATAAATATGTAGCCAATATTACATTTCTCTCCAATGCATAACATTAAAAAGATGGAATTTGTTTACATTATCTTAATGGGAACTTCTGAGTATGTAACAGAAGTGTTCAATAATTTAAAGAATGAACATCTGAGCGCCATCCAAAGCTTGGTCTCTTTTGAACCATAGAGGGGATTAAGTTCTTGAAAGGGTGTTTGAAAGTAGCCTGAAGTGCTCAAATATCAATGATTTTTCAATGGGAATTAGGTAATTCCCTCCTGTAGACTCTATTTGCAACATCTTTCCTTTTCCTGTATTAATTAGACAATCTCTCTAGCTATAGTGAGATCCCAAACCAGGGGACCAAGCTCTTATTTGGATACACTCCTAGTAATGAGATAATGGTCTTCTCATGAAATAGAGCCTGATGTCCAAGAAACCTATGAAAACAGCTCATCTTTCAGCATTTTTCTCTGTTTTGTTCCAAAACAAGACAAGAAATTCAAAAGAATTATTAAATCAGCTAGAATTTGATGCAACATGAAGGGTGGCATCTAATTCATCCTTGAATTTGACTAACTCATTGCCACCTCGGTCCATTCCTTATCATACAGTGTTTGAAAAAACAATTAGCTTCTTCCACTTATTTATATATGCTCATGTTATTACAGCATGTCAAAATAAGGAAAACCTTAGTGTACCCTGGTTTATATTTCTTGACACTTGTGGGGTCTTTGCCAATAAAAATACGAATCAAAGGTGTGAGTTCATTACTGTCTTTGAGAGTCCTGCCAGATTTTGGGTTTGCCCTGTTTAATTTCCTTCCTCTCCTCCCACCCTCATTTGCTGCTACGACCTTTGAAACAAGAATGGGAACTGACAGACTGACTAGCTACAGAGGAGAAAATAATTAAACTGACCTCCTGCAGCACTGTCAAATGTAGAGATAACAAACTGAAGGGGGGAAAAAAAGGAGAAAAATAACTTTTTTTTCCTTTGATCTTTTCTCATCATAGTTCTTCTGGGCTATATATCACTCTTACAAAAGATTCTTAAATAAAAATGTCTTTAAGCATTTTATATCCATTATAAATGGTATGTTATATAATATATTCTTAAAACAGAATGGATATAATAAAGTTCTGAATTGTTTTGATGCATTTCCAAAAAGAATCTGCAGAGCCTCTTAACATATTCACTTTAGAGAGACTGTTGATAAAGTATTCAGTGTATTGTACTGTCCTGCCATGCATTTTAAATATCTGCAAAACCTATTTAAATAACTGGGTACCTGTGCAATTAACAATAGCTACTACATTATGCATGATTCTTGGCTACTTATAGTAAGAATCAACTGCAGTGTTCCATTACTGATCTTCAATTTGCTGCTAAGTTTTCTGCAATTGATTTATGCTACTTGAGTTAGTCCAAAAAGCTGCAAAAACAAAAATAGTGTGCTTCCCATCTCAAAGAAAATTCTTCCCCAAGAAAAGGAACGTTTCCTTCACAGATAGAATGAGAGTGGGCTAGAAAGACTGAGCAGACATAATCTCACATTTCCCATCGTGTGTCATGATAAAAAGCTGTTTCCTGGCTGTCCAGCAGGCAGTGACGTTCAGCTACTCCAGTCAGTTCTGTTTGCAGCACAGGAAGTTGCTCTGCATAACATAAAGCGGTCAGGATGAAGTTGACTGTACTTATGGCTCATCCTGATGGGAGCTGCTTCAATCTACACTACAGCATTCTACCACTTAATCTGAGAAAGCATTTCACACCACACACACAGTGTGGCACACCAAAGTGTGAAGACCTACACTGTGAGGAAATGGCAGGCAGAGATGGAAGTTTAACTTCTGCTCAAGGGCACTTTTATCGGTTATGTGAATATGGCAATAGGAGGTTTATGGATAGCAAGTGGGAGTGTGGCTTATGGCTAGTTTTATAGCTGGCATCTTAGGGGATCTGTGGAGCTTCCTTCTACCCCACTCTGTGAGGCTGTGTTCTGTGTGCCTCTACAAAACACCACTAAATCCAGCTGTACTCTGAGCAAAGTCCTGATGCCACTTTGGGACGCGTGAGGTAACGATTTCTCCATGTTAAGCCATGTTCAAGAACAAATCCCACCAACTCTGAAGATGATCCTAGAAACCATGCTGGCCTGGGCTGTGGCACCTCCCTGAATCATGGCTGCTTAGCATAAACAACTGGGGGGACACACAGGGACATGTGTTGGTAAATCCTCTTCAGGAATCCCTAAATGCTACCCTCACAAAACTTGCAATAGTGTTTTTGTTGCCATATTTATCCCTGGCACCTGTAGAAACTGCGAACTCCTTCCAGGCATGTCCTGGTAACGGGATTCCTGTGTGGGTCTGGTTGCAGAGCTGGGCTGTTCCCCAGATGTGAGATAGCATATGCCCAAGCATGCTGCTGGACACATAAAGGGGAGAAGGGAATGGAGAAGACAGAGATGAGGAACCCCAGAACAAATGTGTGTCAGAGTGTTATCTGGAACAGGGCCTTTTCAAAATGGGCATTGCACAAGACTCTTCCCCGTTGGAAAAATGTCTTATTATTGATGGTTTCTGAAGCAGTATCTCAGCAATTGAACATCAAGTCTCTTGGGTCCACCCTTGGGCAAAAGGTTTCTTGTCCACCTCCAAGAAGCTTGGTAGTATTCAGCATATATGATAATGCTAAATTTGGCATGCTGGTGATATGCGATCTTTCACTAACAGTTATAGCTGACAGAATTTCTACTGAATCAGTGTTGTCTTAAGTCAGATTTTAATTCTGTGGACAAACGCTTTTGCATAGCCAATTTTTTCTTTGATGTCAACTCTGTATTGCCATAGCATTTGGGAGCATGGAACCAATACATCCATTAACTTTGCATGCTTAGCGTAACAAAGCAATCTCTGCCCAGGAAATGAGTGCTGGTATGCAGAGTACAGAATTCCTCAAGCCTGAAATCCTTACAGCATGAATCAAAGGTTGTAGCTACATGTGAGCCACCATGAAAGAGAATCTGGTTTTTCAGGAACAAGACTCAGCCTAAGACCTGTAAGTGGTAAGCTGCTAAAGCCATTAGGCAGTAAGGTCGACTGCTGAGAGAGTAGCCTGTGTTATTACAGAAATGTTACCAGTATATTGCTTCCATCCACACACAAAACTACATCTGGCTCAGTTATTTCACATATTTTATAGTATAGTGGAGCATTAAGGCATATGGTAGTAAAACATCCAATTGTTCTACCCATTTTGCTTCTTTTGCCAGGCATTCAGTGTAATTTGCAATGTGTTCTGTAGATCCATAGAAGCAATATGTTTTCCTCTGTGTTTTCTGAGTTGGCTGAATTTATGTTTTGGGTTTTTTTTCAGTACTGTGTTTTTACATATCAGACGTCAAACCCCATACAAAATGGTTGCACAGCTTGAACAGTGCTTGCTGTACTCTGATTTATCATTTTCTACTTTTGCCATGGGTGGCTTAGTTATGGTCTCCTGTATTGTCAGGTCTTATTCAAGCTGCAAATGCTCTTAAGCACAAGTACATTGTGTAATGATTTTCAAGGACATGATCTTTAATAATTTCTTTTGCCATACTTCTAAACTTAAGTATGACTGTTATCTCCTTTAAAGCAGCATTGTATTGTCCGGCTGCTACCTGATTTCTGTCTACACTGGTAAAATTTATGGTGTTTGGCTTTATCATTGAACAGAAAAAGTCCTTTAATGCCAGAAGTGCAGCCTTTCATTTCTCTTCAGCAAATATGAAGAAAATGTGCAGAAGACACATTCTGATGTAAAATGTATAAGCAAAAGGAATAGTTCTTCCTCAGAATTTTTTTTGGCTTTGCAAGTACAGAGTTGAAGCAATCTCATCCAAGTGTTTTAAAGGAAGTACAGGTTTGCCTGGGTTTTGCAGACTGGTGTAGGAGAGAGTTCAGGCTGGCAGAGATATTCTCGTCACTATCTTATTGGTCAGTTCAGTGGAAATGGTTGAGTACAATAGAAAGAAATTTGTTGCACAAATCTGGGCTCTTCAACTGGCCTGCCAAAACTGTCATCTGAAACACACCACAGGATAGCAGATAACAATACTAGCAGGCATGCAATATGTGAGAAATACCACCTGCTCTGTACAACCCCCAAAGGTCATGCTGAGGAGCCAGGTACAATGCAGAGGTTAAACAGTAAGGCAAACCCCGGTAAGTGCAGGAGCAGAGTCTGGGTTTGGCAGTGTGGCCAAGCTGTGCTGCTCAGCTGTGAGTTCTTTGTATACACAGCACAGCAGCCCCCTGGCTGGACTTGTTCTTGTGGGGTTTGTGTTGAGAGAGGGGAGTGGTGTGATATTGTCCAGGAGACTGATACGAGGGAGAAGAGGGGCATTTTTGTACCCCAGAGCTGCAGAACGGAGATAGTGTTCTGGGTAGCACTGACTTCTCCTGGGAGCAACAGAGAATCTGACAGCTTAGAGCTGCTGCACCTGGAAGATCCTGAATCTTGGATAGTGGTGGGGCAAACCCTGCTCTACCCATTTCTTGAAACTTGATGGTCCTGAAAGGCTGAGGCACTGATTGGCACAAAGCATTGAGATACCTGACATACCTGAATTTTCTCCTGCCAAAAGGCAGATAAGAAAAGGATAAACAAGATATAAGACATGGCTTGCAGAGTGGACGTGTATGGATCAATCTGAGGGGAGAACAACACATGAGCACTTCCTTGGACATGGGGTCATGAAAAACAATGCAGGTATACCCATAGAGAGACCACCTTCATAGTCTAATAGAAGGGCCCCAAGCAGAAGCCTTATAGGATGGTGTTACTCGCAATACAGAGTTATATTGCAAGAATCTTCTTCACTGTCAGATAAAATATATGGTAGCTCTGGTTACAGTATATGCAGTCATCTTTATAGATTGGTGGCTGTGAGTATCCAAAAGCAAGAAATAAAAATGTTTATTTAAATGTAAAATATGATCTTGGGACAAGGGCTGAGAGATTGTTAATGATCCATATATATGAATATGCACACATACGTATATTTTTCCTGATCACTCTTTGTAATTTGAAGCAATACTTAAAGAGCCAAATGGTCTCCAGGGAAAAAGAGAGGCAAGTGGCTACTGTCCCTGCAGGAATCTATTGCACGTAAAACTGCAGCACAAGCATAGCACATGGGCATGAGCCATGTGATCAGAGCAAGGGCAATAGTTCCATTCAGTGTTCTTGATGCCAGGAATACATCTGGCAGCTGCTGCTCACCTGCAGATCAAATGTGTATACAGTGCGTGCTGTACATCTGGAACATAATGAACTTACGAGATGCACTGACTGATGATGACTTGCCTTCACAGTAAGTTCCTTGTGTTCAGCAAACACTGAAGGTCTATTCTGAGTATATTGCTTGTCAGCTTGCCATGTAAAATAAGCCTGCACTGTATAGAATGGTCCAGATTCATGGCATGTGCTACACAAGGTGTGTGCACCTATTTGCATGCAGGACTTCCTGCAACTGAGACACTGAAATCCTGCTCCTTCTGTTCTCTTTCTACACCAATCTAGTAAAATGCCCTCAGGCTGCAACTCTGGTTTTCCTTATGCAAATTATTTTAGGAATTTTAATTTGCTTAAAAGTTATGCACTTCAGCAAAGCAAATGTACTTTCACACTTGTGAAAGTAATTAGCATGTAATAGATTAGAAAGCTTGGCAAGGTGGTTTGTTTAGTCGGGACTAACATATTCTTCACGTGCTGATGTTTTTTATAGTCCTCACAACTTTTGTGAGACATCAACTTAAACATACAAAGTGCTGTGTTAGTGAAAGGGGTCAGTTCTTTTGAAAATATTTACTCACCATCCAGCATTCCTCTTACAATATAGGCAAAGAGGAACTGTTTAATGGAATAGAGAATTCATTGTAAAATATATAGTTTTAATGGAAGATACTGAAAGTCTTTATGATGAAAAATCAACAGATGACAATTTTAAATGCAAATTGTATAACAGGGAGTCTGTCTGGCAGACAGAGCACCCAAATTATATCTGATACTTTCTTTCAAAAGCAAAAACACAAACCCAACCAACAACCCCAAAAGTCTGCAAAAAATATTTAATCATATTGAAATATTCTGTTTTATTTTTCAAAAACCCATTTATAGATTAGGTGATAAATGATTATAAAGCCAGGCAGTGCTTCATAGTGGAACCCTGCTGCTGGGTAGTGATGTTGCTTAGCAACACTTGAACACGAAGCATCCTCCTGGATTGGCTTGTGCGCAGTGTCAGTGCAGGTTATAATGTGCAGCCAGAGAAGATGCATATGGGGGTCATGAGCCATCTCTTAGCTCTTTCCTTGAAATCTCATTTTCTGTTTAAATGGGTATTTTGATTTCTTGCTTTATTTAGTTACTCATCCACGCTAGACACTTCTGTATTTCAAATACACAAGGAACTCTTTGACTGAGCAGAACATAGTAAGTGAAGTTTTGAAGCTACAGAAGTAATGGTCTATATTTTCTAAAGGCTTTGCTACCTCTTTCTATGATATTTGCAAATATATCTAGTCAGTAACGCAAAATCTCACATTTCCATTCTCTGCTTATGCCACCCACACCACACATGTATTAGCTGGTTTAGTGGGATAAAAGTTTACCCTTTTAAGGTACTTATTGGTTAGACAGGCAATTTCTTTCTCTCTTTTTTTTTTTTTTCCCTTTAGTTGTATTTGACCCTTCCTATTCACATGTAAAACTAGTTCAAGGTGCTTATCTAAGAGTAAAAAAGGTTCTCAGAAACTGCCTTGCCTTTTATAACCTATTACAGCAGTAAAGGTGAACATGAAAGTGCTTGATATTAGTACCTAAGTACTAGTGCTTGGTTCAATTCAGTAGCAGTTCACGCTTGTAATTTATACTTCTGCAAAATGGATGTAGAAAGCTACTATTCTGACTTCATGGCACCTTCTACCTGTTTTTGTAAATTATACCTTGCAAAGTGTCTGCTGAGTGCTATCAAACCAAAAGTTGCATTTTATGTCCGTTGTGCAGAGGTACAAATTTCAACAAGAATTGCAGTGCATTGCTGGATTGGACATGAAGTATCTTTATGGAGACTTATATGAAACAAAGATATC
The DNA here is from genome assembly GCF_900496995.4 of Aquila chrysaetos chrysaetos. Lineage (NCBI taxonomy): Eukaryota > Metazoa > Chordata > Aves > Accipitriformes > Accipitridae > Aquila > Aquila chrysaetos. The sequence continues at coordinate 27,885,615 of NC_044005.1, forward strand.
AGCCCTGAAGTCTTTAAATAGATAAAACTACCAAAATTATGGTTACATAAGGACTGTAGAGTATAACTTCCATTACCTGTGAAATGCTTTGGAAGTTTTAGTGCCAGTCTCTACATCAATGACTTGCACAGATCTACCACTCTACTCCAGACTTACTGACTATAATCCAAATTAAACTGAAAACTATGCTGATTGTCTGACAGAGGTCTGTTGTAGATGTCTAGCCATAAACACAGAATATCTAAACCAGAACTCTCAAGTGTCTTCCTCAAACCCTCTCTGCCTCAACCCCCCCTGCTTTCTTACTCGCTATTGATAATAATAACAGTCTACTTGTCATGTAGATCTATTATTTGAGACTGACTTCTTTCTTGGTCCCTTTGTCCATCTTACATCTAAGCCTTTTACCTCTGAAATACAGAGGTATTTCAACTTTCATACTCTCCATCCTAAAACCCTTGTCCAAAATACTCATGCTCTGAGTATTGCAGTGTTTCTTTTGAGGCTTGACAAATGCAATCTAGTCCTCTCCCATCCACTCAGAAAGTTACTGCACAGATCATGTCTTCATAACCCTTCACTGACTGTGCCTCTTGCATCAAACAAAAGATCCTTCTCTCCACACTGACTCTTAGCTCATGTTCACTCTTGCATTGTTGATTTCCAGCTCCATTTGACTGTGTCTTAATGAATTCCTCTAAGACGTATTTTAGTTCAGGGCAGGAACCCTAGTAGCTGTGAAGTTTCTAAAGTTGTCAGACTGGCTCATTCATGTTAGGGCTACTCAAAAAATGACTAATCCTGTGGTTGCTCTCTGTTTGCTGTCTTCAAAGCTGACACCGAGGAACAAAACAAAGCTTCTATGCTATGTGGTGTAGGTGGCAGTTTAGGAATCCCTAATCTCATTTCTCTGTTGCTTTCAATTTGGAAACTTAATGTCAGCTGCTTCTGTGTTTTGATGATTTCTGACCTGATGACTAAAGGATTGGAGCATCTGACATTTGAGGAGAGGCTGACATATGAGGAGAGAGCTGGGATTGTTTAGTCTTGAGAAGAGAAGGCTCTGAGGGGATCTTAGAAATTTATATAAATACCTGATGGGTGAAAGTAAAGAGAGCCAGACTCTCCTCAGTGGTATCCAGTTAAAGGATAAGAGACAAAGGGGAAAAAAGAGTACAAGATATTCCCTTCAAACAGAAGAAACAACCTTTTTTACTGTAAGGGTAATTAACACTGGAACAGGTTGCCCAGAGAGGCTCTGGAGTCTACGTTCCCGGAGAGCAACTTTCTGCAGTTGACCTGCTTTGATCAGGGAGTTGGACTAGATGATCTCTGGAGGTCCATTCTAACCTCAATGATTCTATGTCCTTCTGGTCAGCCATGACTGGAGGTATTTCTGATCTAGATTTGTGTAATTACCAGTCTGAGAGCTCTGAGTTCCTGCTCACAAGTGTAACCTCCAATGGTTTTAAAAAAACAAAAACCAAAACCCCAAACCCCCCAAAACCCTGAGTGGAGGGTGGATGTGGGAAGTAGCCCTTTCTTGAAAGATCTTTACCCATACTCTCTGTGATCAGAGGTGAATGCAGAAACCATGGTTCATTGGTGGGAGCAGTAAGGTATCCTCCAGAAGGTATCTTCCAGATCTGATCACAGAACAATTGCTATGTTGAGTTAGACAGCTGTAAAACCCCATATGAAAACATGGGATCAGGGAAGCCTTTTGGGGCAAGGCAGCCACTCTATTATTGATAGGACACTGGAGTGTCTAAACTCTCAGATGAATATTGGCCTAGCTGCTGACCTCTGCTGGGACCTGGGAGCAGAAGAGAGGTTGCATCCTAGTAGGAGGCTGGGAGGAAAGGGTTATCAGACTCCAAGTGAAGTGCTTGTTACAGGGTGAATGAAATGCAGGTTGGGCTTACCAGTCATGGGGCTTTGACCCTGTATACTTCTCACAGTTTTTGAGACACGCAGGCAATGCTGTAGCTACTTATTTTAGCTAGCCAAAATCATCCCACTGAAAGAGGCAATAATAGAGATTCAGTTTTGTAATAATTACTATTTAAAAGACTTTGTTCAAGTGACTGCTTCTGTAGGTTGTTTAAAGAACATAACTGCAACCACAAATTCTCCTGAAGTGGGTTTTTTTTTGCTGCTTTTATAATTTATTTCCTAAACTGTATGCATTGCATACAGCTAGCAGGCCTTTTTTCTTCTACATTTGCAAACTTCATGCAGATTTCTTCCCATGAACCAGTCTTTAATTTTCTTTAGTTTCCTATTTGTCGTGCCTCACACAGATTCACCAAATTATGCAGGAAATCTTTGATTTTTCTGAATGCTCTCCATGTTATTTCTTGAAAGATAAACCAGAAAGTTTAGTCACGTTTTGGCCTTCAGTTTCTTTAAAAGTCAGTTAAATGTTTTCAGTTAGACTTTGACAGCACTTAAACACGAATGCCAGAGTTGTATTTTCTTGTATCCTAAACTCCACTGTTGAGGAGAGAATGGTATTATAATTTCCAAGATCACAACACCTGCTGCAAAGAATTCTACTACATCTGTGTGTTTGCTCATAATAGAGTTCGGTACAACTTCAAACTTTAAATTTTCTTTGCCCAGATTGAGTAGGCACAGAAAAATAGACTATGTTATGTTCATAGAATAGAGGCAAGTCTTTTGAAAATGTTGGCCTGAAGGTATATGGAGCACTTATTTTCTTTGCTCTCTTTAAACAAGTAGCTGATAGCCACCCCAAATGTACACTTTCTCAGAAGGTTGGAATTATCATACCTTGGGCATGCATTGAATATGGATGAAAAAGAATGTGTAAAACAATCAAACACAGCAAAAAAAGAGGTTCTTATATGGTTTTAGATTCTTCTAGGGATGTTCAAGAACTCACAATTTCATAGTTGCTAACTGCACCTACTGTCATCAATACTGTCCAATCACATTATTTACATAAAGCTACAAGGCAGTAGGTGAATGGGTTTTGCAGCGACTGAGAATACTAAAACTATTCTGCTCCTCCTTAGGATGATTTAAAAGTTTTTTTTTTTTCCTTTCCCCTTCCAAATAAATACTGTGATGTAGCTTTTAAATCACTAAGCTGTATAAAACAAAGGGAAACTATAATCACATAGGGAATTTGAGGAAGCATTGCTGTATGTCTGGTTAATAGTTAGTATGTCTGGCACCGGGTACTGTAAAGTACCTCAATTATAGCAAAACCCTCAAGTTTTTCAATGCTGTATGTCTTCCATTTATTTGTATGCCACACTGCATGAGATGCTGTTTCTCAACCTAGGAAATTTGTTTTTCACAGCCTAGGGGAAAGTTCTTTTCATATCTGTTTTCCCAGGAAACCTCACTAAGAAAAGATGCAGTGTGATTCAGTTTTCAAAGTTTAGTTATTAGAACAAAGTTGACTAATGTGTTTTAGATATGTGTATAGATTTTACTAATAAATTATTGGATAAGAAATCTGCAACAGCGTTGAAAAAATTTTGAAAACAAGAACGTAATTTTTCTCACGTGACATCTTGAAACCAATTCTACTTCAACAATATGGTTAGCTGGAAGCCTAGGCATCTTCAGAAGGATTTTGATTCATTTGATTCAGTCCTCCTATGTATTGAAACCTTTCAGCTTTATTTTCTAAATTGATAATGATACATTTTTACACTTTTATATATAATATATATATAATCACTAAAACTTCTAGTTTCTCAGAGGAAATCTCAGTTTACAGTTACAGAAACTAAGCTGACAGTCATATAAAGTATTTTCTTTACTAGGCCTATATTTCTCTGTTTCAGCAGCATTACTCACCAAAAGACACTACAAAGGTATTGTAATATGATTGTTGAGTATGAGGGTAAAAGTAAGCTGTGGGTTAAACACTTGGAGAGAAACTGGGCTAGGCCAATGGCCCTTCCACAAATGTGTTTGGGACGAGCAATTAGTACACTTGTGTACTGATTTTTGGATAGTAAAAAAAAAAAAAAAATAAAATTGTTGTCTATCACTTCTTACTAAGAAGTAAAAAGAAGAGGTAAAATTTTTTCACCTATTTTTCCTAAGATGTTCCCAAAATTATTTTTTTCTTTTTTACTATGACATGTACTATATTTAAACAAACAAACAAACAAAAGCCCACCAAAAAACAAAAGCAAAAAACAAAACCCAAGAGGGATAAAGATGTTAAAGTAAATAATGTATAAAAGTCAAGTAGATATTGATCACATCAGCTAATGATATTCATATTTAATGGACAAACATGGCAGAATTTGTTGTCACTGTAGGGAATTTTATATTGTGCCATTCAGCAAGATATAAGCCTTTCAGAATTTGTTTCTTTTTCATTCTCTTCTAGGTACTCTTTTGAGTCCTGCCAATTTCAAAGAATAATTGTAGCAGTCTCATACTTACAATAAGACAAATCCATGGAATGGATAAATTCCATTTTTTATGGAACCATGATAAATCAGATGTTATTTCTGTCTGCTGGCTTGTAAGACAAACAAAAAAACCCCTACAAGAAAAACCACAAACCTGAAGTTAAAACCAATCCTACAAATACCCTCAGTCATAGGCTTTGCCTATGTGTGTAAAGACAGCTAGGCTTGTAAGCATTAGCAGAATAAGTCTTCAGTTTATAAATCTAACTCGCCTTTCAGAGGATTTATGGCTTCAAATTCACATAGCATTACCATTTCTGATCACTCTTGAATATACAATAAGCTAAAAAAATGCCCAGGCTGGCAATTATTCAACAGATGTACACTGTGTATTATGCTCAAAGGAAGAATTTATGAAAACCCTCAGTGGTGGCCTATCTTTACTCCAATTGAAGCCAATGGGCACTTTGCCATTCATTTCAAGAGAACATCTGGGTAAATACTAAGCACTTCTAAAACCCTAACATTGATGTCTGAAAAGAATCAGAATTCTGAAGCTTCTATTACCATATGCTATTATATTCAGAAATAAGGCTGTTTTAATCATGGACAGAAAATAGTAAAAATGTCAGTGAGCATCCTTGTAGATTCAGATCCAAATAATAGTTCTGCTAGAGAAATAACACCTCCAAGGTCTTCTATGAAAATATGCTATATAATTAAAAGTAAAAAAATAATAACGAAAAACCCCAGATTAAAAACAGGTTGCTAAAGCTGGAATGAAAGCAGAATACATAGTTGTAGTGGTCCACAATAAGATCAGGTAAAACACTGATTGCAATTAAAAATTATTTATATTTATTGCAGTTTCTCTACATGCATGTTAAGAATGTTTCTCATCATCTGACCTTCAAGAATGCTTAAATGATCATATAAAAAACCCGTTCGTTTACTCACCCCATTATGGTTAGCTTTTACTGTGGCCTTGAGAAACTCACACAGTGTTCTGGGACCTTTGCCATATCTATACTGAATAGGGTGTGTAAATCATGGAGTGTGACTCTTCTACACTTCTTTTGCTTTCAGCAGTTCTTACTGGATACTTTGGTTCATTTTTAAAAACTGGACACAAACTGGGGTGAAAAAACCCATACTTGTATCCTTAGCAAGCCTGACAATTTTATTCTGATAATGCAGTGGAGTTTTATCAACATTTTCTCATCAAATAGATTTTGGCTACAATCTGTTAGATACTTTAAAAGAAGCAGCAATAATGACCCCAATCTGAAATTAGGTATTTGGGTCAGCTTTCATTTATACATTGTGCCTGGCAGGGGGAATTTGGCTATTATCTGATAGTATATAATCTAAGGATAAAAATGCAATTTCCAGTTTATGTAAAAAGGTCATACTTTAATAACTGAATAGCTATTAAAAGATTTCTGAGAGGACACTGTATATCAGTGCTGTTGACAACAAAAGAGGCAGAACTGTTTAGAAGAGGAATGCTCTTTGCCCTCCTAAAACCAGAGCTGCTGCCTTTGTTAATCTTGTGTTACACCAATTTGGAAGTGTTGAACTCCTGAATTTCCTTCTTAGGAATGAAATTACTGATGCACTGAATTTTTTTAATTTTTTAATTTTTGAATTCCTTAATTGTTTTATTAAGTTCAGAAATGTATGTTTTCAGCTTAATGATTTCTTTGAATATAAAGCCTATAGCAGCAAAGGCAAATTTTCAAATTAATAACAGCTATCTGAGTTTATTTATTCAAGTAAATTCCTTTAAATCATGTTGATATTTCTAAAGAAGGCAGTTTAATTTCTTGGCAAGTAAAATGAAATGAAAATATTAAATAGAATATGAACTGTTTTAATAGGAATCATCAGAAACGACCTTGAAAGCCAAGGACACATCGCTATATTCTGTATCTATTACAATTAATGCATTCATTTTCTCAGAGCAAATATTGTGAGGCATTAGATAATAATATTTTAAGAAGATGGCCTCTGAAGTGTAGAGAAGATGTATGCATAATCTAGGGTTTGTTTTAGGATTTGATACAGCATTGCTTTGAGATTTTGGCTGTAACTGACCCAGAATGTGAAAATGCTCCCTCTCTGTCACATGCAGGGCAGCAAACCAATGTAGAAGGTTACATAGGGAACCTGGATATCACAGTTGGCCTAACCTTTTTCAGTCAAGACAAGTTGTGGAATGGCTGCTCTTTTCTGCTCACGGGATCAACAGGAGGCTGTGGCAGGGAATGCATCCGTGTTCGCACAAACATCCTACAAGACTCTACAATGACATGCCATTTTCAGGCACTCAGCTTGTGCACCCAAATCACACAGGCTGGAAGTTGTATGTCAAATTATTTTCTAGTGGTAACAGTGATGCTGTACTTAGCTGACATGTTCAGTGCTCTATTAAGCTGAGATCAATGGCACTGTTGCTGTTTCAGGCAATACCTGTTCCATGTGCCCTGTTTTGTACAAAAGCATGGGGACCTGGAGACTTTTTCTTGTTCCCATTGGCTAATGGCAGAAACCAATTTTTAGGGCATTATGTGAGGAACCTAGGAGCAATACTGCCAAATCCCACTGCCAAATCTCAACAGGTAGGTCTCCTCCCACTGGCAACTTGCCTTTGAAGAGGTGAAGTTCTAGAAAACTTACTGAAGGAGTGAGTTTAAGGACATGGGCTACAAAATTCCCCATAGGAAGAAATATCTAACTATGGAATACAGCTATAGTCCCTCTGAGACACTAAACCCCAGCAGAAGGCTGAGTAAATAAGGGATTTGCTATGGCAAGGGACAGTGAGGCAGTGCAACTGCACTAACAAAAGAGAGGGGTTGCTACCTCATTAGTTTCAGTTATCTACAGGAAGGCTGTAGGTATACAGATTGTCCAAGATAAAGTCATGGGTTTAATCACTGAGATTTTTGATAGATTTAGTACAGAGGTTCAGACAGGAACCTGGACATTTGAAAAGGCAAAAGAGAAGTAGAATTGTAGAAGGTGTTTGTGGGGCTCTCTAGCACAGTTTGCAATTGCAGTCAAGTTGACAGTAGAGGAATCTCAGCATGTATTTTTCCTGGGAGTGATAAATCTTGCGCGGCATGGAAAGGTTGTGATGGGTCTAAGTTTCTCCAGCAGTGTGGCTACACATGAGAATTTGCAAAAGAGAAAATGTTGCATCTTCTGTTTTCTTTCTCTCCCCTTTTATATGCTTATGTATTACTTTAAAGGAAGAGAGCAATAACAACAGTATGAGCTACTTTAATATTTTTCTTTTCCCCCAAAGGGACAGATACTTTTTTTTCCCAATTAAAGGCATCTAAAATGGAAGTATTCTCAACAAAAATTTCCATGCAATCAAAGTGAAAGTGGGATATTGTTAAAATGAAATAATAATATTTTACAGTTCACAGATTTATATATTTTAAAAGGTTAAGATATTTAAAATGATGTTACAGTTGAAGCTAAACCAGAAATAATTTGAAACAGGTTCCTAATGCATTTAACTATTTAACATGGCAACAGAACTCTTCTTCACTTCTAGTTCTTTTGCTTTTGGGATGTCTCAAGGCAAATAACCCTGTTAATCAATTTCTCTGTGTTTTGAGAGTTCAGAGGTCTAATACACCTTGTAGTCATGCCTGTACTGGCTTTAATTTTAGTGGGCCAATGCTGCAGTTCTTAGATTGCAAGAAGTTTCTAGTGAGGACTCTCTACATGTGTAGCAAAGATCACAGTCAGGCTGCGGTCTTGGATGAAGCCTCAAACCATTGTGTAAAGTGGTAATGATGTCTTTAGAAGTGTTTGGACAAGGACTGCTTGTTGTCAGTCATAGATTCATTGAGGCTTCCAGAGGTCATCTAGTCCAGCTTCCTTTGACAATGCTTATGGTAAAAAACCCCAACAAACAAACAACCAAAAACCTGTTTTCTTATATCAAATTGGAATTTCCCATCTTGTACCTCAAGTCTGTTGCCTCTCGTCCTTCCACAATGCACCTCTGAGAAGAGTTAGGCTCCGTCCTCTCTATACCTTCCCATTAGGTAGCTGTAGACAGAGATACGATCTCCCTTGAACCTTCTTATTTTTGAGGATGAATAAACCCAGCTCCCTCAGCCTCTCCTTACATGCCATGTGCTCCTGGACTTGATGCATTGTGTGAAGGTCTTTGGAGAACTGGTCTCACAAATGCCACACAGAGGGGAATAATCACTTCCTTGGCCTGCTCCCAGAGCCCAGGATGCAATTGGACTTCTTGGTTGTGAGGACACAGTGCTGACTCATGTTCAGCTTTCTGTTTTCTAGGCCCTCCAGGTCCTTTCAGCCACGATGCTCCACAGCCTGTACTGTTGCATGGGGCTATTCCATTCCAGATCCATACTTTGCCTTTATTTAGCTTCATGAGGTTCCTGTCAGCCCACTTCCCCAGTCTGCCTACATCCCCCTGTATAGCAGCCCTACCCTCCAGCATATTGACTGCTCCCTCTCAATTTGGTATCAACAACAAAGTTTCTGAGAGCGCACTCTCTCTCATCTTCAGGGACTAGGCTGTGTTTAACAGCGGCTTGGCACGTTCAGGTGGTCACACCTACATGCTTGTGCTGTAAAAATAACTGCATGCTGAATAAAATAACTACAAACTGCATTGTTTTGTATATTCTATTATTATTATTAGTAGTAGTAGTAGTATTTTCCCTTCCATTTCTGTCCTATTAAACAGTCTTTCTCTCAACCCATGAGTTTTACTTTTTTTTCTCCCGATTCCCGCTGGGCAGAGGGGGGGTGAGCGAGCATGGTGCTTAGTTGCCGGCTCGGGTTAAACCATGACACTTTCCACAGGTGGGACCAGCTCTCTAATGACTAGCAACTTTAATAGCTGACATAACGATCTCTTGGTTTAGTTGAGTAGGTGCTTTAAAAACAACTTCAAAGAAAAAAGTGGTTACATTCATAAGGTAAATGCAATGAAGCAACGTGGGAGCAGCAAACATGCAGAAAGGTTTTGTATAAGCCACACAAACCTGATGTTTTATTGAAAAGATGAATGACTTTTTTTTCCCCTAACCTGAAATAGTGGCATGACCCCCATCTCTCTGGATTTCCAGCCTGCATTTGATATGTTGCCATTCAGGAATTACACTTATCAGGGAGATTAGGCCCAGAGATGTAAGGTTGAAACGAACTGTCTCAAGGGAGAATTACCACCTGGAGGGAAGTTATCATTAAAGCTCTGTCAGGTCGATATAACAATAGATTTTTGGTAGATGGTAGAACCTTACGTAAAAATATATATGTGTTTTATAGCTTTGGAATGCTTTGCTGCACTGTAACATCTGGCATAAGTATAAAGGGATTTCTGTTACTATTATTCTAATCAGATCCTCTTGGAATGATAACATTAGGTACTTACATACTGGTACATCAAAGGCCTCATTTATCATTTATCAGGAAACAGAAGGGAAAACCTAATTTTTATGTAAATGCAGAAAAAATGTTAATAAAAAGTGCTTAGTGAAAATCTCAGTATTGCTATAGGGGTATAATGACTAGCTTGACTTTTTTTTTTATCTTACTGTTTGCAATGTATTACTTGGGAGATTCTGACAAGTATTAGATGTTAAAATCTGATTAATGCTAGCTGGACAAACAGAATTTTTGTTCTGATATGGAATGAAAATGAGAGCTGTCACTGGGATGAAGTAAAGCAGAAGAGACTATATGGGGATTTTTAAATGTATAAAGCAGAACTGCTGAAGAATAATCATGTATTTCAATTTGTGAGTCAGGATGGTGCAAGGACAAGAGATGTTCAGAACAGCAGTTCCTTGAATCTAAATCACAGAAGACTTGTGCTCTGTGTCAGGCAAAACAGGAATATGAACTTGAATCTCTAAGCAGTATGTTGTTGGCTATTATAGCTTGAGTATTTTGTACCAAAAATTTTGAATGGTTTCATTTTTATTTCAGAACAGAACAAGTTCTTGTTTTCTAACTAGTCTCTATATTACTAGTCATTTTTTCTCTAGTGATGTCTTCAACAGCACAGTAAAGATCGCTGTGTCAGGTAGTGCATCCTAATTATTTTTGTGCTCGGAAAGCTTGCTCTTAGCCTCTGGTTCAAATAACTCATCAAGGGACAGTGATAATCTTTAAATATGGGGAGACAGAATCTAATGATATTCAGGTAGATGAAAAGCAAGATATCATTCTACATCTGTTTCAACATGGATGTTAAAAGTGTTTGATTTTCCAGTTGCTGCTCAAGAAAAGAGGTGAAGAGCTGAGTTCATGAAATGGATAGTATTTATGATAATATAATAAAAATTCCTAAACTGCAAAAGAACCAGATAGTGGAACCTTCCCTTACTAGACACAGCACTTAACTGCTGTGAAAGGAGCTATCAGTAATGTTATACATGGTTCCTATACCTTGTCCCTGATTATTCTAATTTTACTTTCAAATCATTTAAGTACCACCTACTTATGGATTTTTTAGTCTTCTTTTGCACAGAGGATGATATTCAAAGTCTTTATGGTCTAACATCCTGACTCTGAAGCTCCAAGTATCTTTTGGGAGGGCCTGGAGTAACTCTGGTGGCATTTGCACCCAAAGCTCAGTGAAGGACAGAATGGTTACTTCTCAGGAAGCTACCGTTGCTGTCTGTCCCAGTCTAGAAAGAAAACCAAAGTTTTTTACATTTCTCATGAAGCAATCAACAAAATATGAATTCTGAAAACATTTTAGGAGGAAAGTTTAAATGCAAATTTTTGAAAATGTGTGCTTTTTTAGAAACATATTACCAGTGGTATAGTCATCCAGTACGGCATGCCGACACTGATGTGTTGTGGTGTTAGTAGTGGCACTGTAAAGCAATATTCTTGCTGTTGCTTATAATATCATTCAAGCCATGCCAGAATAATTGTGTGCAATATGACATGAAATATAAAAATAATGGTATCACAGAAAAATTAATTTTAAAAATAGGTATCTTCTCAGAATCTTCATAAAACAAGAGTACTTCACAAAAAGACCAATTTTATTTGTCTCAAATTAACAGCTCCAAAGCTGCTTTGGTGATCTCTTATTTAACATTTCATTTGACTGTACATAAATTCATTGAATAGATCCAATGCAAAAATCTTTGTTTCTAATAAGTAGTATCTAGTGGTTTTAAAGAACCTGTGGTGTTTTGTAATGTTCATTTACAAGATGTTTTGTGTTGGTCTCTGTTAAAACCCCCAACTCTATTAAAGGATTTTTACACCAGATTAAATTTATGGAAAGAGCATACTTCAAATTTATTTGGTCTTGTTTTAGCCAAGAGAAAGAATAAACTTTTTTTCAGACTCTTCAGAATAAGAAGATACTGACTCTGAAAATCATCTGGTGCTTTCACTGAACCTCAGCTGAAAGCTCCGGGTGATTGTTTCCTGTGGCTGTCTAAAGCAGTCTTATTTAAAACCTCTTATATACAAAGACCTGGAATGAAACAGACTATTTGGAAAAACAGCCTTGTAGGAAACAGACTTTCTTGTAGAAGGAAAAGAGTACAAAGCTGAGCGGTTGTGAAAGATGTTAAATACTTGGAAATCTTCATCTACTTACTGCATTTCTTTTTTGTCATTCTCTGAGTTCTATAGACAAGTAATTGTGTTTGAGCAGCAGGCCCATGAAGACAAAAGTTGAATGACTTGAACTAAAATTCCTGTTGAAGATTTTAGCTAATAGTTCTTAGAAAGGACCATCAAGGCTGCATTTCAATTGCCAGGTTGGTTTACTTGTACCTTACTGCAGCTGCTCCAGTCTTCTATGCATCATGTATCCTATCTGGAACAGGTGGGTGATCTGACTAGGAGCCAGTTGTTGCTACCACCCCTCCTATGGGGCTCTGTGTTTTGGCCTTTAGCCATGTGCAAAGAGACTGCAAGCAGGCACTATGCAGTTTACAAATATTAGCAGTTATTTATCGTCTAATACTGGGCTGTTTCTCGAACTGATGGATGTGTAAATGCCCTTGCAATAGCTTTGTAGGCTTTCACAGTCGTTCTTGAGGTTTCCTAGCATCCACTGTACTGCAGTATTACTACTGAAGAGCTATAACTCCTAACTGGCCTGAGGATAAATAGGTTTCCTTGTACCACTCATTCCCATTGTCATCAATTTCATGCTTACTTGGGGGAGTGTTACCTGTGCTGACTCTTTTTGTGTAAGAAGGGTATGCATTGTCATGGTAATCTGGTAGATCTGATTTGGAAAAATCTGGATGCTGTCAGCTATCCCAATCCCTGTAACAAGGGTCGATGTCTTCTGCTCCGTGTCCTGCACACTATACCTTGTGCTGCATCCCTTTTTTCAGGGACTGAATTGGCTTCTGGCATATTGAATGACCTGATTCACAGCATGGTCTAGTTTTCATCAACAGTTTTGGAGTTGCTTCAATCTCTTTCAACTGCTGACTGAACTTGGTTCAAATTTCTAAGGTACTAGGTGTTCTATGCTATTCATCATGTTTTGCCTGAACTCCCTTCATTACAGAGACTGAACATACGCTCTCTTCTCTGGAGGCACACTGTTCAGCATTACACCTCTCTTTTTCTTCCAGCTTAGCATAATGTTTACTTTTTCATCCCTTAGCTATGCAATAGGATGCCATTTTGCCTCTCTCCAGAATCTCATGTCTGCTTTCAGAGCCATTTTGTTTTCCTGCTCTTTTCTTGCTTTTTTTCTCTCCAAGTTCTCCTTTTACTCTTTTTAATAGAACAGGCAAATTAGCTGCAACCCTCCACAAAGCTCATGGCATAAAAGCTCAAATATCTACATCAGGTTTAGAGCTCTCATGACAGATAACAAATGCCTTTCCTGCCTCTCTCTCAATGCACCTTAGCCCTGAAAATCTTCCTTATCCCATACAGGGTCACTTCTGAATGACCCACACCTCCAAACTTTCCTCTGGAAGTAAAGAAGTATTTTCCTTTTTCTTTCTTTCTTTTTTTTTTTTCTCAGGTGAGTGATGATGTTTGGGTTTAGGTTGTGACCTTTTGTGCAGAACAATCTGAGCAGGACTCGACAAATTACCAGCAATTACCCTAAATTACAAATTGGCGATCCTGCTTTCAGTTTCTGGCTTTCAATCAAAAGGATGTAGGCTGTCTACACTGTGCATTGACCTGTTACACCTCTTCTTATGGGTCACTGTGTTCAAGTATCTTCAGCCCTGTGCAAAGAGACTCTGCAAGCAGGATATATGCAGCTTATGAACATAAACCAATTACCTACTGGCCAAAAAACAGTTAAAAAAAATTCTAGAATTTAATATGCTATTGGGCTATGCAATAGTATGCTTAGTCTAAGCTAAGCACCTGCTAAAACATCCAAAGAGTCTTTGCTGGCCAGGTAGCCATCAGTCAGTTGAAGAATGATCAGTATCGACTGGTCCTAGGGATGGATACTGACTGTTACTAAGGTGCTGGTTTGCACCAAATCTGTCAACACCAATGATCTGACAGTTGACCTGACCAACTGTTAATTTGCCTCCTAGTTTTAATTTCTTTAGGAGGGTTTTACACCTTTTCCAGGATGGTTTTTCCTCTCTTGAATCTTTGAGTGACTAATGATTCGGCCTCTACCATCTTCTCTCTCTCTCTGTGACTATACCTCTTTAAGCTTTCCTCAGAGTTTCTTACAGCTTTCTCTCAAGCTGGCAATGGTGTCAGCAGCCTGAGCTAAGAGTACACAGCTGGGCCTTGGGTCCTGGGAATATGCACAGCTGAACAGAGGTGGAGAGGGCTGCAGAGAGGGGGTTCCAGGATGTACTACCACAGAAGTGACTGGTTTCTTGATGGACAAAAATGCTCAGAGGATGACATGGAAGGGCAGATGCTGAGAACTACAGATGTGACCTTCCACACTGTAAAATTCTGTCCCCAACAACCATTACAATATCGTAATTGTCCTACAAGTAGATGCTAACCCCCATAGGACCCATATCTCCTCTTGAGGAAGTATAGATTGGCCTGGCCATAGCTACGACCTAGAACATTACTATACGAGGGAGGAGGAATGAAATATCCTTGGCAGGCATTTTCACCACGTCTTGTTCTGAGAGAACTGGTTCATGCAGAATGATGGCAAGATTCATCCTCCTAATGTGGGCCATGCTGCCCTAAAGCCAAGAAACGAGGGTAGCCATTGTATGTCACTGCATCTAGAGCAGCAGCAGTGGCAGGAGAGCAGGCAGCACAGCTTTGCAGTAGATTTTATATACCAGCTGTGGCGATGTGTCTGCCGTTGCCTCTAATATGGAGGGTCACAACTGTGTACAACAGACAAGACATGGACAGAGTGCAGGCGGCATGCTGAAGAGACCTGTGCTGGGTAGGCATAAAAGACTGCAACACAGCTCTCACAGAGACGCACTCCCAGGAGCACACAGAGGAGAAATGAGCCATCATCTCCTCAGAGACTCCTCTCATGTGTCCCAGGTGGAGTGCATGCAAGCCAGCTTTTACCCCTCAGCCTGGGGAACAGGTCTTGCTCCCCGCTGTAGACAACAAGTGTGGTGTACACATGCTCTGCACCATTAAGGGAACTTGCTGGATTACAAGAAAAATGCAGGTTCAAACTAACAGGGATGTGGGGATAACTGGGAATAGGAGTCAAGGGGGAAACAGGGAGGGTGCCTTGTGGGATGCTGGAGGCACCTCTTGGAGTAAGTCCCACTCTGGTCTCCTCAGAACTGCAGGGATTTGCAACACGCAAGTCCTGTGGAATTGCAGAAAATTGTAGGATTTGGTCTTTTGCTGTAGATCAAACTCCTAATACTTCTCTGCTATAGTTGTGTAGTTATCTTCTATTTGATTTAATTGAAAACTGTTAAAATCAACAAATGTTTCATAACAAGTTGCTGACAAAAAAAAGTCTGAATTTGGTAGCACTGTCTGTATATGGAGAGCATGAGATAGTCTATACAATCTTTCTTTGACTGGATTTTCAACTTGAAGTTTTAGGCAAGAATCAAGTCCTGCCTAGAGCTGAGAGGCTAAGATACTATGTTACCACACAGCAAACCTGGAAGGCAGAGGCATGTCTGACTGCCTTCCCCAGCCCCGTATGCTTCAGAAATGTTGGGCTTCCCACTGTGGGTTTGTTGGCCTGGCAAAACCACGTTTGGTTTTCAGTGATCGACAGTGAAACCAAGCAGGACTCTGGAGGAATCCTGCTTTTGTGTCTTTCCTAAAGCCTGTGTATTCTGAGATGTTTTGTACAAAGCAGTTTTCTGGTACTCATCCAGGTAAGTTTTGTTTTCTGTGTATTAAGACCCTCTTTTTGCTTCCCTGAATATTAGGGGAAGGAAGAGAAAAGGTAGATGGGATGATTTTGAAGATTGTGTTCTGGAAAAATCCTCTTTCTCCTATTGTTTTTCCCTAAGGATTTTCACTAACTCTTCTTGTCATTGCCATTGGTTGAATCTCATAGCATGACAGACCTGCCTTCTGTTTCTTCAATCCTTCTGTTTTCTAATGTGGGAGTAGCCTTACATCAGTTGCTCAGGCACTAGAATCTGCTCAGGCTTTGTCCTTTTGGCATTCCAAATTGGATATAGCACTGCTTAACCGACTTCTCAGAAGAAAAATATCACAGAGCTACAGTCTCTTTCTTGCCTTTGAAAAGTGCAAAATATAATTGACAGTTCTAAGGACTTGGTAGGCATGTTAGGAGAAGGTAATGTTATATTCCTGAGATGGCTGGAGATTTTTCATGTTTTATACTTCTACAGTATTTAAATTATAGATCCATTACAAAAGATTTACCTGATTTATGTTTTATAAGCATTTTGTTCCTTCTAAAAGCAATATGAGACTATAACGATTTTGGACTTTTTTTATACAGTTTGTGGACATTCTGTAGGAAACTGCTATTTTCCTCTTGAATGGGCAGAGAAGTCAAATGTAAAAATCTGCTGAATGATAAGTTCAGAAAAATGTTGCCTCACAAAGACATCATTGATTCTTATGAGATTGTGGCATTTCTTCATTGGAACTTTTCAGTTCACATGGAACGAGTTCAGTCCTAAAATGTATCTATCTAGGCTGTGGTGATGTCCTGCAAACAGTACAGTTTAAGTAAGATGATAATTTGTATGTTTTGCTTGCAGGCTGAATTAGAAAGTTTTAGCCACGAAGTATACTACTTGTTGACTTTGAATAATATATTAAGCTGTTCTTTCTTCATACTATTTAAGCTGCTCTTTTGCCAGTCTGTAGTGTCCTTTTCAAATAACTTTTTTAATATTACAAGTTGTATTCTTTGGAAAGTCCAATTTAATTTGAAGACTTGTCTGTGCACATTGAACATATTGCCATTTTTTCTTAAGAAAAAGTACCTTATCTTTTGTTAATTTATGCCCTATGCTGCAAGGAGGTACAGAGCTATTTAATAAATCAGTGTATAATATTAAGAATGTGCGTAAGTCTTTATAAGATCGTGTTTCAAATCAAGATTAAATCTAACTCTACAACCCCTGCTGAAAGCGACTAGCTCCTAAAGAAGCAGGCTCAGGAAAAATAGTGGGTTTTATTATGTAGGAGAGAGAAGTGCTCTTAATTAATATTTGATAATGCAGAAGAATTAAGCTGAAAAATGTATACTTTTTACAAGAAAGTAATTGGAAGGCTAGAGTTATGCGCTGCGATGAATGTGATATTGTGATTTATTTTATGTATTCTAAAACAGGTATAAACTTTGTATTGGAAAAAAGTATTTAATGTATTAGATTAGTCTACAAGACCCTTAGTCAAGAAACTAACCCAAATAAAATCAGTGCAGTGCATTTTCTGTGTAAGTGCTCATCACTGCGTATAAAGGATTCATGAATAAATCACAATAAGATACACTCTCATGACATTACAGCCTGTTAGTTTTTTTCCTGTGCAAATTCATGAAAGGAAGGTTACTATGGTGACAGAAGACTCATCTGAATGATTGTATCTCAGTTGCTGAGCATTTTTATGCCTGGCTTCTCTGGTATACCTTTCAGTTTCAAACTAAAATTTTGAAGCTATAACAGATGTTTTAAATTCCGCTGCAAGGAAATCATGACCAAAATATAAGAAGTCCCTCAAACAGATAAGTAAAAAGAGATGAGAAAAAAGAGAGAAGAGAAAAAGTGATTAAACTTTGTGCTATAACTAACTGTCTCTGTAGAATCTGTTTTCTTAAAGTAACATAAAATAAAATAAAGATCAGACCTGTTAGCTAGTAATTTAAGATTTTCAGTATGTTTTTTTCCCCAGGCTAGTTTTGCAAAAATATACAAAATAAGATCTGCTTCTAAGAAATTTGGCCTTCTTACGGTAATTGAGTCACGAGGTTTCTTCAGCAATTTTATAAGACTGTTAGTATAAAGCTGCAAGCACCCCCTCTTAAAGAAGGATGAAAAAGGTATTGCATATACCAGCAGTTCATGACACAGGAGTGTTGTAATAGTTGTGATTAGTATGCATCTGAATTCTCAAACCCCAACCTCATTAAGTATTTTGAAGAAAGACATTGTCTTTCAGTTTCAGTAACTGGTGCTGAAAGAAGCAAGGACAAGTGCTTACCTTACTGCTCAAAGCCCAGGTTTCCAAATTCTGGAAGGAAATCTGCTATGTGGATTAGATTACAATGATTTTCAGGCTCTTTGCCCTAGAATTTCAAGACTTGTGAACCTTGTAAAGTCTCACTGAGTTGGGAATATTCACTGTCTGTAGTTCTCAAAGTTTCTAGGCTCAGTAAGGATCTAAAGCTGAAATACAACATGGATTTAGTATTAAATTTCTAAAACTAAATGCTATTATTTTTATAACTACTAATTATTTTAACTATTGTTATTATTTACCATGACTCTCAGGGATCACTCTCAGCACTCTGCTCCTTGCTCATGAAGTCTTAAAAGTTCTGCTTCTGGAACCAAAGTGAAATTTTATTTTCCCCAGAGATCTGAAGTGGAAATTACGATTTTCAAAGGGTTCATCGAAGAAGGTTCTATCACACATGACTGTAAGTTTATCTTGTGTTCCCAACTTCAGAGTTGATATATTCATGAATGATTTGGCCTTGATATTTGAAGTAGGATTCTGCCAGCCACTCTTCTGCTTTATCTATTGTGAAAAACAGGATTGCATTGTTACATGAGTGATTTGAACATATACCCTAGAATGCCAATTTATAATTAGTGTATTGCTGCTGGTGAAGTTCAGTCCTCTGAATGTCCAATGTCCTCCAATGTCTCAAGACATTGTGTATTTACCCTCTAGTTGTGTGGTACTAAACTGTGTGGTACTCTACTGTTGCCAGAACCTGAGATAAATAGTTTAAAGATAGTCTGTGTCTGTGTGCCTGAACTTAAGTGCTGCAGTGTTTCCAATATGGACAGAACCTTGGTTTCTGCAGTTCTCTGTTTGCTCATAACTCCTCCTCACTTTTCCCTTTACCTTGAGGAGAAGTTTTGATCAGCTTGGGACAGCGCTTAGATGTTAGTAACTGCCAGAAACTGATCCATCCTCTCTGTTAAGTGGAAGAAGGAAAGGGTTAACAAATTATCTACAGCTTCTGCATTTGCTCAGAGAAATATCTGTGTACCTGGATCCCATGTCTAGCTGTCTTGGAGGGGTGTGAAGTGTAAAGGAATAGGGATGAATGTAGATACTACCTTCATGTTAGCTAGAACAGCTGAAACTGGGTTAGGTCTCTGGTATAGAGGTTATTGTTCTCTCAAAACTGCTGAATCAGCTGCTTATGAAAATGGTGCCAAACTGTCTTCAGTCTACGAAGTGGGTTAGCTTAAGTTTAAACTGAAGGGTTTTGCTAGTTTTGCTCTTTGTCTTCATGATGGAGGTATTTTTAATTGGGATTTTATTTAAAAGGAAATAAATGTTGGTTCATTTTGAATGAAATAATTTAGCACTTACGTGAGCAGATCTGATGTTGGAAGGTAACAACCATATGGAGGTATGCGGCTAACCTCTTCTATCTCGCAGCTTTTTTGGGAATGCACATCTGTCTACACCATCAGAACTGTCCTCATGATTTGCAGTCACACTCTAGGCCCAAGCCTCTAATCTCTTTATATTTTGTGGAATTATAAATAGTTTTGTTCAGTTAAGTTGCACAACGGGGTACACTTTGTTTGTACTGAGGATATCTTCTAAGATCTCAAATGCCACACTTTCCAAAAGACCAGGCAGGTCTAATCAGCATTTCACTAGCATGTCTAGAGCAACAGATGAGTGAACCTCCAGCCTGCAATTTGGGTAAATCTTAATTTTAGAGACGCCTTCCCAAGAATAAATCATCCTGGCTGGTATGTCTTTCCACATGATTCACAAAGCTAAATATGCTTTTTATAATCACAGTGCTGAAAAATTGCGAAAAGCTGAGTGCTTAAAACTGTACATTCAGCAGAGTGCTACAGACTAGGAATCTCAGAGCAGTTGCTTTAAAAGAATATTGGTGACTAAATGAGAAAAGTGGGAGATGGAAGAAGTGATTTGTTTGAGCTATTCCAGTTTTTTATAACCCAACATATTTTATTTCTACCTGAAGAAAAGCAGAAATAGAAATATTGCTTTTGCAAGGAGAGAATGAAAATTATCGCATCAAAAATTAATCTGGCAGAGTTGCCTGTTCCTGAATGATGTTCGTGGCATAGCATCACAGTGTCACCAGGAGGCCAAGGGAGGTGATTAGTCCCCTCTATTCAGCACTGGTTGTACCCTATCTGGAGTGCTGGGATAAGTTCTGGGCCCTCTAGTACACAAAAGACATGGACAAACTGGAGTGAGTCCAGTGAAGGGCCATTAGGATGAATAAGATGCTGGAGCATGTATCATATGAGGAGAGACTGTGATGTGGGAAGATACATTTCTGTAACTACAGTCAAAACCTGTTTGTGGTTTTTTTCTGTAGTTGTAGAGTAAGATTATTATTTGGAATATGTCTCCCTATTGCATGTTCTGAACTTCTCTACTTTTGCTGATCATGACCCTAAGATGCATTTTGTCATGCATAAATGATCAACTGGGAGACTAGGGTAGGAGAATTAGGTTTGCAGTAGCATTATAAGAGACCGACTTCCCTATAACTTCACTGAGGCAGATATGATCAATGTCACAGGGTTTGCTCTTTGACGTCAAACAGGGCTGGGAGAGGGCTGTGGTGTCTTGTCAACACGTTGTTTTCTAGTGATTTTTCTAGTGAAAAATGTGTGGCTTTTCTCTGCACCTGTTCTTGCTACAGCAGGGCAGTCAGGCAATGTGTACTAGAAAACTAAAGGAGACCCAGCGCTTGGGGACAAGTCCTGTCCCACTCTCATCCACACTGTTAAACTGTTAGCACAATTCCCAGAGAGGTTTTGGCTCAGGTTATACTCAGGGATCACAGCATGATCCCCAGCTCAGTTTGTTTAGAATAGGTGTACACCTCACAGCACTGCAAGGTTCCTCCTGGACTGGAGTATTTCTGAATTTGGCTAGAGTTGGTTAGATCATTCATTGTGAGCCTGTAAGCTTACATTGTAAGCTTTTTTGTTTTTTTTTTTTTTGTTTTGTTTTGTATATTCTCTTTTCCAATAAGCAATGCTGGAATAGTCATAAATATTTGCTAAACCATTATGTAAATAAAATCCACTGAGGACTGGTTGGGTGCAGCTTTTGCTTCTTAGTCTTTTTTTTTGCTGCTATTAATACCATATTGGTTATGTGGATCATGTGGCTGAGTCCTAAAACTCTTTTCCTCCAGGCTGATATCTTAACAGTTAAAAATGAAAGCATACCTAGAACAAATTTGGCCCAAATAATTAATTTGCATTAACACTCATGGCACTTTTTAGACTGATCACTGCTTTTCTGAATAAACTGGAGGCTGTTCAAAAAACTGCCAAAACTGTATGTATGTTACCTTGGGAGTTAACAGTGGGGAGAAACTACCCCACTTAATTGCAAAAATGTTCATGAATCTGCCTTTGATTGTTCAGCTCTGCTGTAATTACTGCAGTGGTTTGAGTCTTCTGCTCTTGTAGTAACGTCCATTTCATTTCATGCCTGCAACATTAATTATACGTGATGGAATACTATACCAATGGTGCCTACTGGGATTTTATCTGGCTTTTAATTGGCAGTTGATGAGGTTTTTTGAATCCTGAAAAACTTGATGCCAATTTTATAGTGTGGATTTATAGTGTTTCCTGCAATTTGACCACAGTTTGATTAAATTTTTTTTCTTTAATTTAGATTTAGTGTTATCTTGTATGTTCATTTTTCTTTCAAAATGTACCAGCCAGACATTTATGTGGAATAAAACTAATGAAGAAATATGTATAAATATTTTATAGTGCATGTATAATGTGCATTATTTTTTTTGCTAAAGAAACAGCACTTCGGAGAATTTCTGGAAACATCCCAGATCAGTAGGCACCACTTTAATCTTCAAGTTTATTCACACAGAAATTTTTAGAATGAAAAATTAGTTGAATTGGAAAGTACGTATATATTTGGCTGATGCTATCTTACATTGCAGAAACAATGCCAAACTTGTGTACCAAAAAATGTATTCGATGCTCATTGAAACAAAAAGGAGAATGGTAGAGAAAGGAAATAGATATTCATCACTGATCTTGTTCCTGTTTTGTGAATGTACCCTGGAAGTTGTCATGGTATGACTAACCCTATTGTACCATAGGCTGTATTTCTGTAATGCAAATTGAGAGCTCAGTGAAACTCTGTTTTCAGTTCTCCTGTCACATTTACTCTGAACCAGAAAGAACATTTTGCAGCAGAATGAATATTGAATAGATCTAACATAATAGACATGATGTATATTTGTCAAATACATCACACACACATATATATATTTATTCATATATATTTGTGTCATACTGGTTATGCAAGGATTCGAAAACAAAGAAGTATCACAACAGTTGGTCTCTGTGATAGACAGGGATGTCCTGGCCACTTGAAGAATAGGATTATTGAATAGTATGAGATTAAATGAGAAGAAGTTGTATTCTGGATTTGGTGTCCTGGAGGCAACTGAAAGTAGGTACCTTCCCTTTAGTTTGTTTCTTTCCTCAGGAGCTTCAGATACCTCTTTCATCACAGCAATCCTTTTAACAGTCTTCCCTGAATACGAGCAATTTCACAAGGCATGGATTGGAAAATATTGCTTCCTATAAAGACCATTTCCTTGAAAGTGTTTTGTTTGGGTTTTTTTTAACATATATATATATATATAAAAAATATAATCATTCATAAGAGGATGGTTAGCAGTCCTCTTCCTTGGTTGCATGCTAAGAGGTTGTTTCTGTGTAAGAGAGGAGTTATCAAAACTTCTTAGTTACAATGGAAGAATTATAAGTTACTTAAGCTATAGCTATAGCGCCTGCAGAATTTAGTTGCTCAAAACTTTGTGATTATAGCTAATCTGAATTAATTCAGGCTTCCTTCTGCAGAAGGTCCCAGATGTTTAAGTTTATGTCTGTTTAAAGCACTTATATTAAATCTTTGCTATGCTTGTGTTAACAAATACTAGAAGTTTTGCTTATCTTATCAACAGATAGAAACACTGTGAAGAGAAACAATTCCAACCTTCAGGGTATTCCTCCCTACAGCAAGGAGAGAACAGAATCTGCAAGTGCGTGCTGTTGGCCAGACTGTAGTGATCATTATTTGAGCAGCTGTCAGTGTTCTTGTCTGGAGAGAACTTGAGGGAGAGTGGTGGGTTTGTTTTTCTTTTTTTTTTTTCCTCTTGGTTTAGTTTTGATTAGGGAGGCAGCTATTTGAAGATGTAACAAAAACATATTGCCTATATCTGTTCATTGTTTCTAGATTTGCAGTGTCCCTCCCTGATATATCCTTTATGACTCGTTTGTTGTGAAAACAAAACTTTAGAACCAAATTATATTTCTTGGTACTGCCAGGATTCAAATCAACTGGAGGACTTGAGATGTGGGAGGGAATAGTAGCATAGAGTGGAGAAATATGAAGAAAGGAAATATCCTTATCTGTTCCTGGGGCTTGATGTCAGCTATTACAGCCTCAGATTTCTGAGTAGCTTATTTTTTCACCCAGTACTGGGTTCCAAAATAAACACAAAATAATGCTTCTGCTTCAGCTCATAGATCAATTTGTAATGCAGGGTACATATGTGTAAACAGGATAGACAGCAGTACAGAGAAATAGGAAGTTTGGTAGCAATATCACTGGAAGGGAAAATGATGCCCTACCTCTGTAAGCAGCCCTCACATGGGATGTTTCTGCCATCAGCAAATCATTATTCACTTCTCTCTTCCCCTTCTCAATGATCAGCCTAAATATGGTAGAGTTTTACTTCTGCTTTGCCAATTGCAACTTATAATTCCATTAGGAATTAACTACAATAGGAATCTGACACCCACTTCTTGATGCTCTCTCAAACTCAGCAGTCTTTTAGAACCACAGTGGAATTCCTTTCCCTCTTTGTGCTTGCTAAGAAATTCACTCCATCAGGCTACCAAGCTTCTGCTGTTTCTGCCTTTAATGATTTTTTGTTAAGTTTGATAGAAATTGTGCTGTGAACAAACTGCTTCAAAATACAGTGTAAAAAGATCTTGCAGCACCAAATGATGAAATACCAAAATAATTCTTGAAAAGCACGTAAAAGTCTGCAAAATAACTGTGCAACCTGTCCTTTACTCATGCAATCTCTCTTCCAGTAAGACAGAAAATGTAAACTGTAGTGTGTATCATATTAAAGGGTATTTCTGGTAAAATATTGGACTATGATATGTGTTAAGGTCTATTAAATTAGTCCACACTTCCATGTATTGATTTGAAACTTCTCACTTTTGATCAATGAGGCAAAGCATTGCAGTGAAGGAGTTGAAATAATTCTCAAATTCACCACTTCTTGGTGATTATAAATAAAAAGCAAACGGTTCATGTATCATCAAGAAAGGTTATTAAAAAAGGAGAGAGAGATCAGAAGGAGTTGTGTGTTTTCATTTTTTAAATTTATATTAAGATATATTCCATTTCAGCCAGCAAATTCCAGGAAGAAGAGATCAAAGCAAAAGAATAGCATAGGACCAGAAATATAAGGAAATTAATTTAAAATGGGGATTTTTCCTTGAACTGCAGCTTATGGTCTAAAAATGTCTAAACGAGTGGACCAAAAATAAGTTTAATAAAATCCACGCCTCCTCCCCCTTACAATTACAATCTGCAAAGATTGTCAAGTAATTTTGCAGATTATATGAACCATTTGCATATATTATTGCATATATTAGCAGGAGAGTTTATCCACCCTACCTTGTCTGAATTGGTCTAAATTCCATACAATTTTTGCTCCTTACATATCACTGAACATTCCAGCAAAACACAGAAGTGGTGGCATGTTTCTGTGTTTTCCCCCTGATTACATGTCCTTTTGACCATGAATTATTTTATTGGCTTTGGAGCTGAATGTCATTTTTGCACATGAGCTGTTCTAATAATCGAAGTGTTTAATTCTACATTGCAAGTAAAAATGTTATTAATAGCTAAATATTATAAATACTCACGTGAGAGAGAGTTAGAGAAAAAACCCAACAATTTTAGATCTGGGCAGAAAGTAGTCTTCTATCCCGCAAAAATCAGATATCTAAAACATTTTCTGGTTTCATATTAGCATGAACTAGCAATCCCTTCATTATTTTTGTCAGCAAATAAAAGTATTTCCCAGACTCCAACTTTCAGCATACTTCTGTAGTACCTATAACCTGGCATTTAAGACAATTGCCTGAGCTGTGATTTTGATTCCATTACTTATCCATGTTGAAAAGGCCAAAAACTGCATTCAGCTGAGTTTTGAAAATTTGGAGGGGTGTTCTTTGACTCTTCTCTTTTCCCAAGCTGCAGAGGAGAAAAAGAAGAAATATTGAAGTTGTTTTGCCATACACACAAAATATTTTTCCAGGCAAGCTCCACCTTCTTTCCCCCCAAAAATCTCAAGGAAGACAAATCCAAAGCCAGCCAGTAGAAATCTTTCCATTAACTTCAGTGAGATTTGTATCAAGCCAGAAATATCATCTAGCTGAAACTGGGGTGTTAATTAATGTGGCATTGAAATACTCAAGTAGAAATTTTAGGAAAACCAAATGTTTAACATTGCTGCTCTTACTAAAAGTAATTTTTAATTAGTGCAAGTGGTAAAGGAACTGAGCATTGCTTTAACTATTAGGATTTGCGCTAACATAACTTGGATAACAAAGATTTAAGTGAGAAGTTGAACATATCTTTTGAATTTTTTTTAAAAATTACTTTAGCATCAGATTTACCATTCAGTTTACTTAATTGCTTCAGCACGTATATTCCCTTCAGGAAAGCATTCCATGGAATCACCTGAGTGAGGTGCACAGTTTATCATGAGTGCCTAGAAAATATTTTGGGATTGAGTCCTTGGTAGCTGAACAGCACACAGCCACAGTGAGAACAAAACTACTTGGAGTGGGGAAGGTCTCTTGCCTATGTGCACAGAAAGAAAAATAGAACTTTCTATAGACTGCTTCTTCATAGGCTGATCGAGTGCAGGTTTCTTATGGAACTCATCTGTGCTGTTTAATGTCGTCATTTAATGTGGGAAATAATTTATAATGCCTTGGATCTTAAAAAGCCCTTGTCGTGCTCCATGCATTATTTGAGCTGGATGGATCCTCAGATAATTCAGTGTTTTTGTGATTATTCCATTTGCCTTTGCTCGTGAGAAAAACCAGCCATCTTCAGTACCATTTCTATTTTACAGAAGTAAAAATGCCTTCATTTAAAAAATGCCCTTATGCAGAAGTAGATCATACAGGATAATAGATAATAATTTTGTGGGTGATGAAGCGAAGAAAATGCTCTTGTTAAGGAAGTATGGCTCAGAAACACTGAGCTGTCTGAACAACGCTGGTCCATTATTTGAATAGATAATAGCTGAAATGCTGGAGATGTCAGCCACTGATAAACATGTTTTTGATTTTTTAAATTTCTGTTTGATACAGAAAAACCAATTTCATCTTAGACAAGACTTATTATTCTGAAGTGATGGCAAAGTTGCTAATGCAGTACCAAACTCGATGCCAGTTTTCTTAAGGAAGAATTCTGAAGTGATGGCAAAGTTGCTAATGCAGTACCAAACTCGATGACAGTTTTCTTAAGGAAGAATACAATGTCACTTGTCCTCACTCCACAAGGCCATGACTTTCAAAAGGTAGTTTTAGTACTGTCACAAGTTAAATCTGTAAAAATCACGATGGCATCTTTCTATACATAGGCCAGTTCAGGAGAACCAGAATAAATTTCTCCTTTCATTTTATAGATGCAGCATTCTTCTTAATCAGTTAGCAGAGGCAGTCCACTGAGATGTCTGGCTTACACTGCAGTGAGGAAAAAAATTGTTTTCCAGCTTTTTGCTCTGATGGACACTGATGCTTTTACAGCATTTTCTAGTGAAACATGTTAGCAAAAACCAGTAGCCATCACAGTGCCTACTTTATTTGAGGATAGCCAGAAAACCTCATGCTTTTATCACTGTTTCTGTCCTGCTATAATATATTGGTTGTAGTAGGAACTTCTACGCTATCAGCAGTAGACTGTAGTGTGGGTAGAATTCTCTAAGGCATTAGGTACTGCTTAAAGAATGGCACAGAGCACAACATTTTGGTAACATGTGATTTGTGAAAAATCCCATTTGCAGAGGCTTACCTGCTAGGATGTAGGAATTCCAAAGCTACAATTACATCAGCCATACCCAAGTCATGAAGGGCTGTATTTATTTTTTGTACATGTGTAAAGAACATTTGTAGATATCTGTGCTAACATGGAGTAATGTGCACACTGAACCAGAGTTGGATCTAAACATGCCACTGTATTTCAGAAAGAAAAATTGAAAGAAAAAAAAAAGAAAAGAAAAGGAAAAATAACCAAAAACTTGCATGGTGGGGTTGCAAGGCTGCTTTTTAGTTGTTGAGTGACATTTCATTTCATATGTTACTTAGGAAGGAAAGCATAAGTGTTGGGCATTCATCTACACCCCTGCTTCATCCCATTAAGATCTGACAGAAGTACACACATTCTCTTGTCTAAATTTTTTAGTTTTCAAAAACAGTATGTGTAGTTATGCCAAATGCAGTCCAAAGAAAACTTACAAGGGAAGCAATTCTGACAGGTAAACTCATTCCTGGGGTGCTTACAATAGAAAACTTTCCAATTTTCATTTTTGCAAATCCAGACCATGCAGGTCTGGAGTGCCTCCTGAGAGCTGTTGCGAACCTTCAAGTCCA